>NC_080683.1:48747481-49050511 GCF_030445035.2 Dasypus novemcinctus
AGGGCCTATGCTACACCATCAGGGTTCTGTTGGGTCAGGAAATGCCCATACACAGAAAGAAAAAAAAAAGAAACTAACTCTTTATATATCCAGGAGAATGCTGGCAGAAGGCTGGATGCACTGCTTCCCAGAGGGCTGAAACAGAGGCCAGTTTCCGCACTGATCCCTTATCAATCACCCAGACCAACTTTGACCCTCAATGCTAATTTTTAGAGGAGGAGGTTTCCTCTGCCAGCCCTAATTCTAGCCAGCTATTGCTGGAAATCAGCTGCGTTGCCACAGCCATTGTGGTGGTCACTTCCATGGTGTTGTACTGGGCTGAGTGATGGGTACTAGTTGCTAGCTTGTGCTTTCACTTAAAAAAGCTGAACTCTTAGCAGCCCCTCCCTCTTGTAGCAATCCTCTAGATATTCTAATTGTCCATTCTTATTCCAGGGTTACTACCTAGTTAATTCCAGTTGCCTTTTTTAGTTCTTTCATTTTTCTAATGTAAGGAGTGATTTGTAAAACTTCTTATTCTGTCAATTTACTTATTTATCATTCTTTTTCATTATCTAAGTTGCCAAATTTATCATTGTATTAGTCAGGGTTCTCTAGGGAAACAGAAATGAGAGGAGGTATCTGTAAATAGTATGAGATTTTATAAAATTGTCTCATGTGACTGTGGGGATGCACAAGTCCAAATTCCATAGGGTAGGTTGCAACCTAGGGACTCTGATGAAGGACTCTGATGATAAGTATCCCAGGAGACCCTGCCTATATGAAGTAGAGATGGAATTCTCTCTCTGAATTCTGAAACTCACTTCTCCTTTTAAGGCCTTTAACTGATTGAATGAGACATCACTTATTGCTCCTCAGTTGACAGTAATTGTTATCAGCAATCTATATGCTATCAACTCACTGACGATTAAAGTCTCAGAAATGCCCTTGTTTTACAACTAGCCCAGTGCTTGCTTCAACAAACAACTGGGGACCAAGTTACCTGGCCAAGGTAACACATTAGTCGAACCATGATAACCATGAATTAGCTAGGATTCCTTTTTTAATTTAATAAATTTTGCTAGGGTCCACAAAATAACGTCACTCTCCCTCTCCCAATCTAAAAACCTAGGCATTTCATTAGCTCAGGACAGTATTTCTTTAATTGTATCTTTGTTTTTTCTATTTTATTTATTTTGACCTACTCTTTAGCAACATCATTATTAGCAGATTGAATCTCTTTTTTCTTTCCTCTATTTCTAACATCTCTGTCCTAGTTTTCATTTCTGTTATTTTTCTTTGCCTTAGAGAAGCATTTCAACTTTGTTTTCCATATCAATAATTCAGACTGCAGCAGTGCAGAATCTACACATTACAGGTACATGTGCAGTTTTATATTTTACAAATGCATTTTGGTTTTTAACATTTTTTCTTGCTTAATTTTTTAAAGAAATATTTGGTTTTATTTTAAGTAGTTTCCTTTTGCATTTGGACAATTATTGTATCATCTCATTGTTGATCTCATTTCATAGAGTCGTTATCTCTGTTAATTTATTCCACACATATCTGAGAGCCTCCTCAGTGCCCAGGACTGTGTGCAATATTGTGGCTATAACAGGAGCTTGCAGGGGTGGTAACGGTAGTGGTGGTGGTGATGGGTGCAGATGATTTCCTTGTATACAATAGTGAAAGGATGTGGGTAAATCCAGAGTGCAATACAGTCCCTTAGAAGGGACAGTTACCTAGGTTTGGGTACTCAGGATATACCTTCCAGAAAAGTAAATCCTGAAGAATGAGAATAATTGATCCAAATGAATAAAGAATTGAAAGAAATAGATTGGGAGAGGGATTTGGGGGCAATAATAAACCCTTCTAAAGACTCAGGTACAGGAGACCTGGTTCAATAGTCCATATTAATTGAACCTTATGAGGTATGGACCGGTAAGTTGAGAGACACAAATGTGGAGAGTACTGCAGGCCCTAATTAATGGAAAATATTGATGATATCTGAGAGGTGCCACTAAAGATTTTTAAAAAGGGTATGGCAGGATCATATTTGAATATTAGAAAATTCATCCTAACAGCAGTACGAAAAATGGAATAGAGTAGGAAAAGCAAATAGTCTAGAAGTCCAACTAGGAAAGATGCATAATATTCTAGGTTAGAGATGATGATGTGTTAGGTAGAGGGAAATGGCTTTAAAAAGTATAAAGGAAATAGAATCTAAAAGTATTAATTATTAGCTGGGTAATAATCCTAGCACATTTGCTAGGATAACATGGAAATGGAGAGGTCAAGGATGGCATGGATGTTGGTGCTATTTACCAAGAAAGAGAATACAGAGGTAATTGGTTTTGTGTCTTATAGTAACTATTTGTCTAACAAACATATTTCCCCTGCATCCTGGGACATTACTCAGCTTTTAACAAGTTTTAGAATTTTTTTCATAGGTTGTACAAATGTTCATATATGCATTTGTTGTTTTTTTATCCTTAAATGAGAGAGGTCCAGTTCATACTGTTTTTTTTTTATTGACTTTGTAATAATATTACATCAAAAATATATATGTGAGGTCCCATTCAACCCCACTCCCCCACCCCCCCCTCTCCCCCCCAAAACACTCGTTCCCATCATCATGACACATCCATTGGATTTGGTAAGTACATCTTTGGGCACCTCTGCACCTCATAGTCAATGGTCCACATCATGGCCCATACTCTCCTCCATTCCATCCAGTGGGCCCTGTAAGGATTTACAATGTCCGGTGATTGCTTCTGAAGCACCATCCAGGGCAGCTCCATGTCCCAAAGACACCTCCACCTCTCATCTCTTCCTGCCTTTCCCCATACCCATCGTCCACCATGTCCACTTTTCTCAATCCAATACCACCTCTTCTATGTGGACATTGGATTGGTTGTGTCCATTGCACCTCTATGTCAAGAGGAGGCTCAAATTCCACATGGATGCTGGATGCAATCCTCCCATTTTCAGTTGTAATCACTCTAGGCTCCATGGTGTGGTGATTGTCCTTCTTCAACTCCATCTTAGCTGAGTGTGGTAAGTCCAATAAATCAGATTGTAGGTGCTGGAGTCTGTTGAGGCTCAGGACCTGGCTATCACATTGTCAGTCCAGAGATTCAAATCCCCTAAATATATCTTAAATCCCAACGTTAACTGCACCTCCAGCACATTAGCATGAAAGTCTTATGAAGGGAGATCCCATCTGAGTCCAGATTCATCACACATAAACACCATTTCCAAAGAGGGGCCATCTGCCCTGGTAGTTAACCCCATCGGCCATGGCCATAACTCCCATGGGTCTCTTTAGCCCTCAAAGGAACCAATATCTGGGGGTTGTATCTGCTTTATCTGTCTCTCTGACTCTGCTCAGTTGTGCATGAGGGCAATCCTTCTGCCAGCCTCCAGACTCTTTTTTAGAAACTCGTAGCCATATAAACTCATTTCTCCTTTCCATTTCCCCCTTACTTTAGGTCAAACAGCATTTTAAAGTCATGTTATTTTATGTAGACATGGATATTCTGCTGATCCGCATTGAACCTTCCATATAAGGTCCTTTTCCAGTTGCATCATCAGTTGGTATTTGATAGTGGTCCCTCGTTGCCAGGGAGGCTCATCCCCGGGTGTCATGTCCCACGCTGGAGGGAAGGCATTGCATTTACATGCTGAGTTTGGCTTCGAGACTGGCCACATTTGAGTAACATGAAGGCTGACAGGAGGAAATTCCCAGGCACAATGTTGCTCTAGGCCTTGTTCTTATTTTAGGTTTATCAGCTCACAAGCATAGTCATTAGCATCAGGGGCTCACTGTTGAACCCTCACTCCCTCCAGGTCTCCGCCGCTGTACCTGGGAGACTGTCGCTGCTCCCCTAGGGACCGCGACAGAGCACCACTGGCCAGGAACCCAGTACCCCCCCTGCTGTGGTTTTTAATTGTTGCCACTATGAGTATATCCAATCATTACGATGCCCCCTGGATATATGTTCTGTACAGCTCCCTGTCAGCCATATATCACCTGTCATTGGTATCCCATACCAGTATCCCTCCATTGCCATTGTTGAAACACTCTGTGGTCCAGAGCTCCCCGAAATTTGAAGCCCAATATAATGTCATGGTCCCTTACTAGGGAATGGCATATAGCGATGGGTTTAAAGGATAGATAAAGAACTTGGATAAAGTTAGATAAAGAACCTAGATAAAGAATGTTGACTTGAAAAAATTCCACATCCTATCCTTTTTTTTTTTTTTTTTTTTCCCCCCTAATTATTCAGCATTTCTTCACAGGAGTCCTAGACCACAGCAATGCATATATATAATATACAGCACTCCCATACATCCACCACAAAACCTTTTTCCTTCCACAGCGATACTCTTTCACCCTATTCACATCATATTTACTTAAGGTGATGTACAGAGTCTGAGATATTAGCTTTCTAACAAGGTAATATCTGTGCTTACATTATGGTGCATACTTTAGGATACACAGTTCTTAACATTTTTAGTTATCCTATGTTTTACATTATGGTTTACATTATCAGTCTGTCATCTCCTATATGTTATGGTGTAATATTACATGTTTTATATCCATCCTTGTGTACTCTCAAAAAACTCCTCTCTTGCCCCCCTTTTACTTTGGTTCCACACATTTAACGTCCATTTTCCCTTCCACCTTGGTGCCCACAGTGACAGCCAACCTCCGTTTCCTGAGGAGCCACTTCCAGAAATAGATGGAATAGTGTTCAGGGCCTAACTTGCTCAACTGCCCCAATGCCCTGGGAGCCACCCTTTCTCTCGAGGGATACAGTTCCCTCTATTTGGTGGCATTAGTCCTCCCCAGGATGTGGGTCCACCCCCACTCTCACTACTTGGGATTCTACCCCATGGTGTCACCCACTCTGGCAGAATGAGCATTTAGGCATTCCCCAGGAGCCCGTCCTGCATCAGACCCTCCCCTCCGAGCATTCTAAACAGGTAACCCTCTTTATTATATTTTGATATGATTTTCTCGGCATTTTACTCTCCACCACCTCCTGACCCTCTCCTGTGTTCGTATGCTCCTCCTCCCTCCCCCCACTTTTGGGCAACGTTACCCAACCATCCCTCCCCAGCCACCCTCAAACCCGTAAAGCCCCAACCAAAGGCAACCCCTTGCCCCCATTTTATCTCTTCTTTGTGTTCATACTTACCACCATCTCGTCTTAAATTCCACCCCTGCAGACATCGGCTCATATCCTTCCTCCACCCTCCGATTTCCTGTAAGCCTATCGTTCAGTCTCTTGCTATCTAGGGCAGCTTGTTTATTTCATATCATTGAGGTCATGTAGTATTTGTCCTTCAATGTCTGGGTTGCTTCACTCAACATAAGGTTCTCAAGATTCATCCATGTTATCACATGTGTTTGTAGTGTGTTTGTTCTTACAGCCGAGTAGTATTCCATTGTGTGTATATACCACATTTTATTGATCCACTCATCTGTTGATGGGCATTTGGGTTGATTCCAACTTTTGGCAATAGTGAACAATGCTGCTATGAACATTGGTGTACATATATCGGTTTGTGTCCTTGTTTTCAGTTCTGCTGGGTATATACCCAGCAGTGGTATTGCTGGGTCATATGGCAAATCTATGGCTAGTTTTTTGAGAAACCGCCATACTGTCCTCCAGAATGGTTGGATCCTTCTTCATTCCCACCAGCAGTGGATGAGTGTTCCCCTTCCTTCACATCCTCTCCAGCACTTGTATTCTTCTGTTTTTTTCATAGCTGCCAATCTTATGGGTGTAAGATGGTATCTCATTGTAGTTTTGATTTGCATTTCCCTGATAGCTAGAGATTTGGAACATTTTTTCATGTGCTTTCTTGCCATTTGTATTTCTTCTTCGGAGAAGTGTCTGTTTAAGTCTTTTTCCCATTTTTTAAATGGGTTGTTTATCTTTTTATTTTCAAGATATAGGAGTTCTTTATATATGCAAGTTATAAGTTTCTTATCAGATATATGATTGCCAAATATTTTCTCCCACTGTGTGGGCTCCCTTTTTACTTTCTTGACAAACTCCTTTGAGGTGCAGAAGGCTTTAATTTTGAGGAAGTCCCATTTATCTATTAGTTCTTTTGCTGCTCGTGCTTTTGGTGAGATATTCATAAATCCATTTCCTATTACAAGGTCCTGTAGATGTTTCCCTACACTGCTTTCTAAGGTTTTTATGGTCTTGGCTCTTATATTTAGGTCTTTGATCCATCTTGAGTTGATCTTTGTATAAGGTGTGAGATGGTAATCTTCTTTCATTCTTCTACATATGGCTATCCAGTTCTCCAGACACCATTTGTTGAATAAGCCACTCTCTCCCAATTGAGAGGGTTTGGTGGCTTTATCGAATATTATGTGGCTGTATATGTGAGGTTCTATATCAGAGCTTTCAATTCGATTCCATTGGTCTATGTGTCTCTCCTTATGCCAATACCATGCTGTTTTCACCACCGTAGCTTTATAGTATGTTTTGAAGTCAGGTAGTGTGATTCCTCCAATTTCGTTTTTCTTTTTCAGTATGTCTTTGGCTATTCGGGGTCTCTTTCCTTTCCAAATAAATTTCATAGTTAGTTTTTCTAGTTCCTTAAAGAAGGCTGCGTTGATTTTTATTGGGATTGCATTGAATGTGTAGATCAGTTTTGGTAGGATAGACATCTTAATAATGTTCAGTCTTCCTATCCATGAACAAGGAATAGTCTTCCATTTATTTAGGTCTTCTTTGATTTCCTTGAACAATCTTGTATAATTCTCGTTGTATAAGTTCTTTACCTCTTTAGTTAAATTTATTCCTAAGTATTTGATTTTTTTATTTACTATTGTGAATGGTATTTGTTTCTTGATTTCCTCCTGATCTTGCTCATTATTGGTGTACAGAAATGCTACTGATTTTTGCGCATTGATCTTATAACCTGCGACTTTACTAAACTCATTTATGAGTTCTAGAATCTTTGTTGTAGATCTCTCAGGGTTTTCTATGTATAGGATCATGTCATCTGCAAATAATGAAATTTTGACTTCTTCCTTTCCAATTTGAATGCCTTTTATTTCTGGTTCTTGCCTCAGTGCTCGTGCAAGTACTTCTAAGACAATATTAAATAGGAGCGGAGACAGTGGGCATCCTTGTCTTGTTCCTGAGTTTAGAGGGAAGGAGTCTAGGATTTCTCCATTGTAAACAATATTGGCTTTAGGTTTTTCATATATACTCTTTATCATGTTCAAAAAATTCCCTTGTATTCCAATCTTTTGGAGTGTTTTTATCAAGAAAGGGTGCTGTATTTTGTCAAATGCTTTTTCTGCATCAATAGATATAATCATGTGATTTTTTTCCTTCAATCTGTTTATATGGTGTATTACGTTGATTGATTTTCTTATGTTGAACCATCCTTGCATACCTGGGATGAATCCCACTTGGTCGTGGTGTATAATACGTTTAATGTGTTGTTGAATACGATTAGCAAGTATTTTGTTAAGTATTTTTGCGTCTAGGTTCATTAGAGAAATTGGTCTGTAATTTTCCTTTCTTGTGATGTCTTTGTTTGGCTTTGGTACTAGGGTAATGTTGGCATCATAGAAGGAGTTGGGTAATGTTCTTTCCGTTTCGATGTTTTGGAATAGTTTCAGCAGGATTCGTGTCAGTTCTTTCCGGAATGTTTTGTAGAATTCACCTGTGAAGCCATCTGGCCCTGGGCTCTTCTTAGTTGGGAGATTTTTGATAACCAATTCTATCTCTCTGCTTGTGATTGGTTTGTTAAGATCATCAATTTCTTCTTTCGTCAATATGGGCTGCTTATGTGTTTCTAGGAATTTGTCCATTTCCTCTAGATTGTCATTTTTGTTGGAATATAGTTTTTCAAAATATCCTCTTATGATAGTCTTTATTTCTGTGGGGTCAGTGGTGATATCGCCTTTCTCATTTCTTATTTTGTGTATTTGCATCTTCTCTCTTTTTTTCTTTGTTAGTGTTGCTAAAGGTTTGTCAATTTTGTTAATCTTCTCAAAAAACCAGCTCTTGGTCTTGTTTATCTGTTCAAGTGCTTTCTTATTTTCTATTTCATTTAGTTCTGCTCTTATCTTTGTTATTTCCTTCCTTCTTCTTCCTGTTGGGCTACTTTGTTGTTGTTTTTCTAATTCCTTCAAATGTGCAGTTAGTTCTTCAATTTTTGCTCTTTCTTCTTTTTTGATATATGAATTTATGGCTATAAACTTCCCTCTCAGTACTGCTTTTGCTGCATCCCATAAATTTTGGTATGTTGTGTTATCATTATCATTTGTTTCAAGGTAGTCATTGATTTCTTTTGAGATTTCCTCTTTGACCCACTGTTTTTCTAAGAGTGTGCTGTTTAATTTCCAAATCGTTGTGTGAAATCTGGGCTTCTGTCCCTTGCAAATCTCCAGCTTGACTCCGCTGTGGTCAGAGATAATGTTTTGTATGATTTCAATCTTTCTGAATTCGTTCAGCCTTTCTTTGTGGCCTAGCATATGATCTATCTTGGAGAATGATCCATGTGCGCTTGAGAAAAATGTATATCCTGCTGTGTTTGGGTGTAGCAATCTATATATGTCTATTAGATCGAGCTCCTCTAATATACTATTCAGATGTTTTGTTTCTTTGGTGATTCTCTTTTGAGATGTTCTGTCCAGAGTTGATAGTGGTGTATTAAAATCCCCCACTATAAGTGTAGATGTATCTATTCTTTCACTTAGTTTTTCCAGCGTTTGCCTGACGTATTTAGAGGCACCCTTGTTAGGGGCATAGATATTTATGATTGTTCGATCTTCTTGACAGATTTTCCCTTTCACTAAAATGTAGTATCCTTCTTTGTCTCTCACAATTGTTTCACATTTAAAGTCTATTTTGTCTGATATTAATATAGCTACTCCTGCCTTTTTTTGGTTATTGTTAGCTTGTATGATTGTTTTCCAGCCATTCACTTTCAATCTCCATGGTCTCTGGGTCTAAGATGTGTCTCTTGTAGACAGCATATGGATGGGTCATATTTCCTTATCCAATGTCCCAGTCTGAATCTTTTGATAGGTGAGTTTAATCCGTTGACATTCAGTGTTATTACTATCAAGGAATTATTTGTGTTAGCCATATTTTGATTGGATTTGTGTTTGTCATATTTTGTTTGTATATATATATTTTTGTCTTTTTTTTTGTTGTTGTTGGTCTTATACTCTCCTCCAACTTTGCCTTTCCTGTTTTTTCCTTTCTTCCTGCAGAACTCCCTTTAGAATTTCTTGAAGGGGAGGTTTCTTGTTGGTATACTCTTTCAGTTTCTGTTTGTCTGTGAATATTTTGAACTCTCCTTCATGTTTGAATGCTAGTTTAGCTGGATAGAGTATTCTTGGTTGGAAGTTTTTTTCCTTTAGTACCTTGACTATATCATACCACTGTCTTCTTGCCTCCATGGTTTCAGAAGAGAAATCAGCACTTAATCTAATTGAGCTTCCCTTGTATGTGATGGTTTTCTTTTCTCTTGCTGCTTTTAGGATTTTCTCTTTGTCTTGAGCTTTGGATAATTTGATAAGTATATGTCTTGGGGTGGGCCTGTTGGGGTTTATGACTTGTGGAGTGTGCTGTGCTTCTTGGATATGTACATCTGTCTCTTTCAATAGATTTGGGAAGTTTTCAGCCATTATTTCCTGCAACACTCCTTCTGACCCCTTTCCCTTCTCTTCACCTTCTGGAATGCCTATAATACGTATGTTTGAGCGTTTTGCATTGTCATTCAGGTCCCTAAATCCTAATTGGATTTTTTCTATCTTCTTATTGACCCCTTCTACTATCTGTTTGATTTCTGATGTACTGTCTTCCACATCACTAATTCTCTGCTCTGTCTCTTCTAGTCTGCTGATATTTGCTGCAAGTGTATTTTTGATTTCTTGAACTGTGGTGTTCATTCCCATCATATCTGTTATGTTTTTGCGTATGTCTGCAATTTCCCCTCCAAGTGATGTCTTCATGTTGTTAACCTCTTTCATTACTGCATCAAATTTGTCGGTGATGAATGTTCTGAGTTCTTTCATTGCTTGTGCCAAGTTTTGCTCCCCTTCGTGATTATTGGTTTGTTGATTGGATTCAGTCATGTTTTCCTGATTATTGGTTTGGTTTGTAGATTTTTGTTGCTTTCTGGTCATCTCTTTATTTTGACGAATTTAATCAGTTCCTTAGCTTCTTTGTCTGCTTTTGGAGGTTAATTAGTTGTTATTTTTGCATAGGTGTTATATCTTCTTTTTGTCACTTTTTTCTTCTTATTCAAGTTACTTGTTGTTGGTTAAGTTCACTTTAGAAGAAAGTATTAGTGTTGGGGAAAGGCAATTGTGTCAGCAAGGGAAAAGTGTAAAGTAGTATTAGTAATGTATGTTAACAAAGCAAGAATATGAGATCTGGGAGGATGGAGGTTAGATTCATGTAGATTGTATAGAGTTATAGCTGTAGGTAGAGTACCTTTTATGAAGTAGATGACTGAATATGGGCGGAATATGGTATGAACTACAAAGCTATTGTTTTCATGAGAGAGGGAAAAAGAAAAGAAAGGTAATAGTTTCAAGAGTGGATAACAGACAGAAAACAGAACAAAGGTATTAGAAATTAAGAGTTAGACACTTTGTGGATCAAAGAATGGGAGGTGGGGGGTGGAATATAGTAGAGACAGTAGATGATAGTGGATATCAAGATGCAGGGGAAGGGGATAGTGTAGGTAACCTAAATCAGTTCACACAAAAATGAGGCAGTGGAGGATGGGAAAACCCAGCAAATGTGAGGTGTTCCCTGTAGCACCTATTGTGTACTTGAATTAAAATAAAATAAGTGGAAAATGAGGGACAAGAGGGAAAGAGAAAACCGAAAAAAAAACTAATTATAATAAAGAAAAAAAGAAAGACAAGAAGAAAGGAAGAAAGAAAAAGAGGATAAGCAAACGGTGGGGAACAGATAGGGGGAAGAGTGATACAGGTATACACGTGTCACAATTGCAACACTATCTAAAACAACAACCAAAAAAACCCCTAAATAACTGTATAAAAAAAAAAAAGGACTTTGGGGGACACGCTAGGAGAAAAGACTAGGGGATAATGCAATATTAGCAATCAGGGCGTCAAACAGAGTAAAAAATAAGATAAAGTGAAAATAAAAACAAAACAATATGAACCAATATAGATAAAACACAAAGGTTAAGGTCCAGAGCACTCAAGGATCCCAGGTAGACCCCAGAGCATGATGGATTCAGGGGTGGAAAGTCTGAGACACTGAAGACTCAAGAGGTGTGAGTCTGGGGTGTGGACCGCCAGAGTCCAGGGGACCCAGACCTGGCAACCTCAAATCTGGTCCACGGAAAGCTTAGGAGCCCCGCAGTGCAACACAGCCCTCAGGGATCCCCGTAGCTGGGTGCCAGCCCCGTGGGGGAAGCCAGATCCGCGAATTCTATATTGAATGTCTGATCCCTGAAATTCACCTACACCTCAGGGTATCAGCCTTTGGACAGCTCGCTCCCTGTGCTCCCACGCAACGGCCACTTGAGGGCGCCTCTACACCACGGCCAGTTCAATGACCCAGATCCCAAGCCCCACCGGGTGGGGTGGGCTTCAGCTGGAAACGCGGAAAACAGACTCTAAGATCCGAAATCCCAAACTTCGCAAAATATTCCCCAATCAGCTTCCAGACGTGTCCTCCTCCCTCACTGCACGCTACAACAGTCTCCCAATTGTGTCCCCTTATTGCTCAAAATCCAATTCCGTTGCAGATCTGCAGCCGGACCTGTGGGGATGGGGCTCCAGGTGGAAGCGCTGCCCCCCCTGTCCGGCGGCCAAAACGTCCCCCACTTCACAAGAAAACACCGTCTGTCTCCCCAAATCAATCTGCAAAGGAGTCTTGTCCCAACAATCCCTCACCAGCCAGCCCAGTATCCGCGAATTTCTCAGCACCGCAAAGCCTCCAGAAAGAGGAAAAAAAAACAAAAACCCCTGGCCGCCGCGGCTCCGGAGCTGCAAGAGCACCCGCTACCGTGGCTCCGCCCACCCAAGGAGGGAACTTCCCGCGCCCAGCTGGGACCTCCGTTTATATATTATAGACGTATCTTCTCTGTTACCTTCCCACTGAATTGACTTCCAGACACCTTCCAACCAGCAAAAATCCCCGAAACAGCGCGGTCCTAAAGAGCCTTCAACGCTGCCCAGCCGCCCCCTGCAGAGACACTACCAGGCAAGCTCACGCAGCCACCATCTTGCCTCTCCTTCCCAGTTCATACTGTTGAGTTATTCATTCAAGAGGAGGTAAGTCTTGCAAAATTAGTGGGAGTAATGCAACTGAAGGAAAGGAGACTTACTGAAATTAGCAATAAGTAAGATGGACTCTGTATTTACCTCCCTCATCCTCATGTTTGTTGTTTGATGCCTCCTTTCAGATCTCAAGCTGGTTGATGTACTCAGCCCCCCCCCCTTAAAGTAACAGTGTTATTACCATCGGTTGGACGTGATTATTCTGGACTGAGGCTTATGACTTGTTCCATTTCCTGATTATCTTACCATGCAGAAGAAAATTCAAGGATGGTTTGAACAAGTCTTCAGTTCTTTCCTTATGCCATTCTTGTAACATTTTACTGTTCTCCTGCCTCCTACTATTAACTTTATATCCCAAGCCATAATGTGCTATTGTTACCCTTATACTTCTAGTTGTTTGGTATTACTTGGAACTGTAATCTCTGAACGGATGGAGAATGGAGTAAAATTGAGGTTAGAGGAGTGAGGGCATGAGTTGTAAAGTGGTGTTATTTATTTCCAAACAGAACTTCTGCATTTAGAGAGCTCCCTTTTCCTCTGGGTATTGGAGGTCCATGTTTCTGAGGAAGGGACATACAGGGGTGGGCTGATGGAAATCTTTCCTCTCACACTGTTTATTCCAAGTTGAATCTCAGGATTCATCTATACTAGTAGTGAATGTTTCTCCAGAATTCTAGAAAACTTTCTAATATTCTTAGCACTTTATATTGCAGTATTACCTAATGCAGATGTTTTACATGGACCATTTTACGTTGATCATCTTGTTTAAAAACAAGTTGTCTTAAATTCTTTTCAGATTGAGACTGGAGATAGAGGAACATTTTTCTGTGTAAACAGATTTATTTTAGATTATATTCTCACATTCTTGGCAAAAGGCAGTATATGAAATGGTGTAAGGGAAACAACCACATGGAATTCCTTTTCCTCAAAAATATGTGCCTCTTTTTGGTTGCAAGTTATGGGCCCATGAACAGTTTTCTTTTTTACCTTAGGCCCCAAGAGATTCGGTTTGGTTTTCTCTCTTATTTGCAATTACCACCAATTAATTTTTATCCTTGTGTTACTCTGTCTCTAAGACTTAGAGCCAAGTATGGCATCATTTCTTCTTCATTTTTTGTTGTGCCCACAAAACTAAGCATGCAGACTATTTCTGCTTTACAGATTCCACTGCTAAGGAATCTGTGGAAGTTGAAAGAAAAATGGAAATAACCACCATTCTAAGAAGTGGAGCAAAGGAATTCCTTGCTTCTGCCTTCCTTTCTTTGATGGAATATGGACATGTGTAGTCCCACTGGCTGTCAAGTTTATATGAGATGGTTGAGTTTATTGATCTTCCTGGCCACCTTTCCTCTCATTCTCTCCTGGGGCTCTCTCGGTCAGTCTCAGTAGATATCTTGTGTTGAAATAATAGGTGTGAACTAGTGTTAATCAATTGCTTTCTAGAACCCTGTGGGTAATTTACTCATCAGGGGCTCTCTCAGATAGGTGACTGATGTTTCAAAGTTCCCTTTACTGGATAAAGAGGAAAAATATCTTTCTGGTGGGACCTTCAGAGCCATCAAAAGATGTTCTGTTCCTCAGAGGCAGACTCAGATTTTATCTTTCAGGGTCATTCTCACAATATGTGGGAGAGCCATCTCTGTAAGAGTTCTTCATTGTGTCCTGCCTTAAATACACACATACATACACACATAGCCAGTAATTTTTTTGGCACTTTCATAATAGTGTCTTTATTAAATTTGATTTTAGTGCTTTGAAGAATGTCCTCATTTGTGCCAACCAGTTCTCATTTATCCCCAGGCATATTAATGACTAAAAAATATTATTGCAATTTTTATTTTTGGCATAGGAAATATCCTCCAGTTTTTTTTTATAAAAATAATTTTGAAAAATGAAGAGGATAATATATTAAGTCACTATTATAATTGTATAAATTCCTTTTTCAGGGACTTCTCTTGTGGCTGGGTGAAAGGTTTCACTCATTCACTTAACAGATATTTATTAAGCACTTACTCTATGCCAGGATATATGCTAGGTGCTGATGACTTTACAAAGAACAAGAGAGAAAAGATTCCAGCGCTCAAGGAGATTAGGGGAATAGCAAGGTAATTATGTTAAGCCCTATGGAGGAAATAAATGTGATGAGATGGAGAACAAATGGGGAAGTTTACTTTAAGTAAGAGAAGACTTCTCTGAGGACGATATTTGAGATGACACCCAAAGGCTTAGAATGATCTAGATATTTTAAGAGCACAGGAAACAAACAACTAAAAATGCCTAATGTGGAAAAAGGGAAAGGAGACTCATGTGTCTGCTTTGTACTGATGGCGTATTATTAAAAATATAAGAATGGTGTGAGATGATTTAGAGAGGGAGGCAGGAGCCTAATCAAGGTAAGAAGCTTGTAGTTTGTTCTAAAAGCAATGAGAATGCACTTAAGGAATGTGGAAAGCTTTATATTTCTATAACCAGACTTAATGTTTTTGAGACCTCTTCAAGAGTAATATATGTTATAATCTCAGTCATGCTGAGGTCCTTATGTAGTCCTTCCAGGTGGGGGCTTATATGGTGTCAAGGCATTTGAGAAGAAGGAAGTGGGTGTGGCCAGGCGCACTTCTGCATGCTGGCATCTGTTGAGGTGTGCTGCTTTCCAACTGTGCTTGGTTAGGAGCCAGGTGGACAGCTTCTCTTTTGTCCTCAACTCAACTATAAGGACTCTGTCACTATCCTCTCTCTCTGCTCTGTGTCCTTCTTGGGAGCACAGGAAATATTTGGTTGCTTTCTCATGGTAGTCTAGAGTTGAGGAGGACTCTGAGATATTCCGCGTCTCCTCCTTCTTCCATATGACATGCAGCCTTTCTATTTCTGTAACTCCTACACCTTGCTTGGCAAAGAGAATTCAGGGATTTTGCAATTATCTCAGGCCTTTTGTAGGCATAGGACACAGCTCCCTCAGTGTTTTCAAATTCTCCATATATATTCAGAGTTATATTAATTCCCTGATTTGACTTAGGGTCAAGGTCTGGGCCCCCCTTTCAATATTCTGTTTCCTGACCAGAAAATCTTTATATAGTCTATGGCTGAGCAGGATGGTCTTTCAATTGTTCTTTCCAAATCTTCTATTTATGGCATAAACTTGATGTTCTGAAACTTTTGAAACTTGAAAGGTCTTATATTGTTTTCTCTAAATGAATGCTAAGATTCAAAAGCCCTTTATTCTCTTCCTTGATGTCATTCTTTTCCTGAGGCACTAAGCATAAGATATCCTAACTGCTGCCTAAGTAGGGAGTTACAGAAATATGTATGGGAAAAAAACACCTTTGTGAAAATAATGGCTGACTTACTAATGTTAGGCATTCACCTAAGCAGTTCGCAGATATTTAACTCATTTAAACTTCATAATAATCCTATGAAGGAAATACTATGAATATCTTTATTTTTGTAAATGAAGAAATGGAAGCACAGAAAATAAAGCAATTTGCTGAATGTTACACAGCTACGAATTGGCAGATTTAGCACTGAAACCCAGGGAGTAACTTGATCTGATTTACACTTTAAGTTATCCTATTTTACCACTGAGTGAGGAGTGGATTAGGGGGAAGCAAGAGTAGAAGCAGGTAACCTAGTAAAGAAACTTTTGTATGAGAGTAGTAAAAAGTACTAGCTTTGTGTGTGTTTGTGTGTGTGTGTGTGTGTGTGTGTGTGTGTTGGGACATGGCATATTGAAGAAGAACAACTCTTTCATAGATGGTTTTTGTGGAAATGGGGGTGAAGAAGACAGATTTACTAGTTGGCAATTTGATCTGGGCCAATTCTAGTTTCTAGTAGTAACCAGTGCATACATAATAGATAGTTAAATAGGAAACCATAGGTAAAAATAACTAATAAATCTTAATTTGGTCAAATTATTAGATAATAGTTATTTTGTTTTTATTGTTGATGGTAAAATTCAGGATACTTACAATGTTGGTTGTAAAAGTTTTCTTTTTTTCCCTTTTGTATTGTTCTGATTAGATCTCATCTTTGATATTCATCTAGGAAATAATTGTGTTTGGAATACTGTTTGGTGTCCCAAATGTGTGGTGTCAGAATGAAGAATATAAGTCTGCTTTCTGGCAGTTAAAATAGGAAACCAATATATAATGTGTAAAAGCATGCATTTATTCTTTGGGGTATATTCTCAAACCAAGCATCAGCTGGACGCATCAAAGACTCTCAGTATATATTTGTGAAAGCATGAATGAGTGAAAATCATTTACTTGTTGGAGACAGAATGGCTCTATAAGATTTCACTGTACAAATGAAAGAATTTTCTAAAGGAGAAATGAACTGGTAAGAACTGTGCATAGAAGGGGTGAGGAAGGATGGGGTGAAAATATTTGTTGCCTTGAAAACTCAGTAAAAGGAGAGTCAAGGAGATAAATTTGGAAGTACACATTGGAGCATTTATCAGAAGATAGACTCCCTTGGCCCTATTGTGTATCAAAAGAAATAGTTAAAGGGAATGGAAGAAGTCCCAGTCTATGTTAGCCTGGGGCCATCAAATATTTGAATAATGTAATTAATTTCTTTCATTCTAAATATAGACACATTGAACTAACTTCTTGAAAGTTTGAATTTAAACTGGTTTCTTATACAAATGCTACAGTAAACAAGTAAACTTTCAGGAAGACTTGGGGGTCTAATCCTTCTGGTAACAATATGTATCATGAATTTGCATCTCAACTTTTTTATGACTTTCCTTAGCTTTTTTCCCACAAGTCCTTCTTTGAAACCTGGATCCAGGGTGCTCAAAAGACCGGTTTCCAAGCTGAAAAGTTGAATACAAGACTGTGGTACATATTAAGTGTACCAGATAGTTCCATTCTGTAGGCAGTCAGGGTTTTGACAGAAACAGAATTTATCCTTGGTGGTTCAACAAAGGAAGATACTTCAGTTAGGGTCTCCACACTGAGATTTGAGTCAGAGTTAAGAGAACAGACAGAGAATGGTGAGGTACCTACCAGGGGACCAACAGGAAAAGCATTTTCTACCCTTCAAGCCAAAGGGACAAGGAGAGGAAATGGAATTATCAGAACCCTATGAAAGGTGGAGCCATTGCAGAGGGGTTGCCCATGAGAGCTTGTCTTAGTTTGCCAGTATTTGCTATGACAAATATTACACACATGGGTTGTGTGAACAACAGGGATTTATTGGGTCATCATTTTGAGGCTAGAAGAAGTCCAAAATCAGTGTACTGGCAAATCTTATTTTCTCCCCCAAAATCTGAAGCATTCTGATACTGGCTACTGGCAATTCCTGGGCTTCCTTAGTTTGTATCTCTGCCTCTTATCACATGGCAGCATCTTCACCTTTCTCTTCTGGGTTCTTTCTGACTTCTAGCTCCTTTCTGTGCCTTTCTCTGACACGTGACTTCCAGTTTCTTCTCTTTATAAGGCCTCCAGTAATCTGGATTAAGACCCACCCTCATTCAGATGGGCCATACCTGAACTAAATTTAGCATTTTAAGAAGTCCTGTTTACAATGGGTTCATACCCCTTAGAAATGCTGATTAAGATGAAGAACACAACTATATTGATGTACATAATTCAATCTACCACAAAACTGTCCTCTTGGAGGAAAGTGGCTATTGCCTGGATTAGCTGCTGAAGCAGAGTGGGAACAAGGTAGAAATACCTTGTCTCTTTCTCCTCTGATCCTGCCTGTGAATCCCATTGTCCTGAACCCAAATGGAGCTGGCCAGCAAGAAAACCCAAGACAAGTCATCAGTGAATTAGCTTCCCAGGCCACAGAGCAGACAATGTAGAGGAGAGATGGACAAGGTGAGCTGTGGTGACATGTGCAAAGGGAGGCAAATAACCAAGAAAGTCTTGAGAGATAGATACCTGGGTACAAGAGAGAACCCAGGTGGACAACAACCTCTTCCTTTTTGCGAGCCTTACTCATAATTTTAAAATCAGAATTTATTTTATTATAGTGTTTTGTCATGTAATTTTGATAGGACAAGTGAAATTTATTGTTTATTTGTGTATGATTGTCAAATCAAAATTCTTAGTTCCAACAGTTTCAGCAAGGATTTTAACCATAAAGCAGTTGCTGGATTCCTCTGAAGTTCCAGTTTTCCATTGAATTAAAAACAGATTAATTTTTTTGATGTTTGTTGCACTCTGAGGTGCTTGAGACAGAAGGTCAAGAGGTATGCATTTGGTACAAAAACAAAATCCCCCTCACAAATATATATGTATGATATTTAAAAGAAAATAATATGGACCGCACATTACTGAAATTTATTGCTATTCAGTACATGCAATGCCATGCTTGTGTAAAAACTGGCCAAGAGAAAAATCAGTTGACCTTTCCTGCACAGAAAACATCTTTACCCTGTTTGGTTTATAACGGAATGTTTGAAGGTCATTGATAATTACAAATGCTATCTTCCATGTTCATAGAGTTTTACATGAGTTCTATATCCGCTTATGAATTTCAGGCTTTAAAGCAATGTAGACAAGTTTTAGACAAAGTTTAAAGTCTAAACTACTTTTTATTCTAGCCTAATAAATAAGACATGAATAGAAACAACCAAAAATTTTTGAATGTTCAAGTACAAATAATGATTAGAAAGCAATTTGAGACTGTTAAGTATCATACATACATTAACATCTATATTTGTGGTATTTCATGAAAGGCTAGTGCACTGATAATGGTTCTTATTCACCAGTAACACAGACTGACCCATAAGAGGAATTTGAATTGATATTTGGCAGCTCACAGAATTTCTGGAAAAGCTGAAGAAACAGGCTTGGGAAGTGTCAGAAGTGAAGAGACACCAGAACACCAGAAATAGTCTTGTGAGGGTACCATTCCTACTAGCTCTGAACACTGGGTACCACAGCTCACACAGCCACATTCCCAGGAATAGACTTTCCCCTGCACTTGCAGTCACTGAATCCCAGCTTGGCAGGGTACATCTGATTGGCTGGCCCATACCCTATCTGGAAGAACTTTAAAATCATGAGGCCCTGGCTTTTATAGCAAAAGGCAAACTGCCTCCTGTGAAGCCTTTTAAATTTGAGAATTCCATGAACAAAGTTAGAATATTTAGATCTTGGGTAATCAAACCAAAACCAACACCAAACTAACCAAAAAACCACTTGGCTACAGTTAATATAGATACCAAGAGTCAACTATAATCTCTGTTACAAATGCAATAAGTTGAAGTGGGCCCAAACTGTATAAATCAGAAGTTCGGGTCAAAGGAAAAGATAGCTGATTGGCAAATGTTAAACATGACTTACCTATGTGGTTAGTGTCTCCTTTCCAGAGATCTTTTAAAATAAAATTCTTATTGGATTGGAGAGGTGTACAGTTTGTTTTGTATTACCTCTCTGAGCTCCCAATATTTGACTTACGTAACACATGTTTTTAAATTTATATTATTAAATAACATGAAAAATCATTAAAGTAAACACAAAGAAGAAAAAAGCTTAATAAAACTTGATAAATGGAAAAGAGGCAGAGCAGAATCTGATGAGTCATGTAAGATCACTGTTTATGCTTCTTAGCAAAACATCCAAAAATTCATGAAATAAAGTAAGATGGTGAATCCATTGGGTAATCTAAAAATGTAAATGTATTTCTTTAAAATCAGATGAGCAAAAGATGCAATTAAATCTTAACAGTCTAATTTGAATTTACTCTGAAGTTGGTTTCAAGATGGCCTATCTCCTCAACCACCCTCAAAAGAAATTGGGAACTGCCAGAATCAGGGTCTTAGTATGATATTTTGTTAACGTTTTTTTATAAAGTTGACTTTTTAGGTGAATTCTAAAGTTGTTTATTAACTACCTTCTATATTGAAAGCACTGAAATCATATATAAACGATTAATATGATATGACACCATTGCTGTTTTCAAAAGCTTTTACTCCAGGGTAGAGAGAGACACATGGCTGATACAAGGCAGGACAGAAATGTCAAATAGAGATGCCCCAGAATATTGAAATACATACATACATATATACATATATACATATATATAGAGAGAGAGAGAGAGAAAGAGAGAGCGAGAGAGAGAGAGAGGGAGAGAGAGGGGTGGGGGGAGAGAGAGAGAGAGAAATGAGGGGGTCAGATGAGGTTGCTTTTGAATTAGGTTATGGAAAATAGAATTAACTTCTATTTGAAAAAAGTGGTGAGAAATTCAATGTAGGACTAAGGGACTGAATTTTCAAAGATAGGATCAATGGAGGTGTTTGGCTTATTCAGGAAAGAGCAGGTAAAACTGGAGAGAAGGAGCAAAGGATTTGTGGAGGACTGTAGTTGAAGGGGCTGAAAAGATGTTTGGGAGCTCATGTACTATGTGAAAGAGTTTGGTTTTGACTGTTGGGAACTCTCCCATGGCCCACACTACTGGTTGCCTACCCCACAACCATCCCTTTCTTATCTGTTAGCAGATTCTTGATTATATTCATGTATTATGCACCCTAGGGGTTGAATGTCAATTAGTCTGAGCCATTTATAATAATTCCTTCTCCCTTTGCAGAGATTGGTTTAGGCATGGCAATGGGATAAAAGCTTGTTCCATAATATGTAACAGAATGTATGCTGGGGGCCTTCTGGAAAAGGGACACAAGACAGGGAGTTGCCCCTTCCAGCCTGTGGAAAAGCGGATTGCTGTGCTTGGAGAAATGGCAACTAACATATGACTATAAAGAAAGCGTAAAAGCCAACCCAGTGTAGTACTCGCTACACTATCTTGCTGAGAAAGCCAACTGGGAACCACCTTGGGGCACTTATTATAATAGAAATGAGGAATTGTACTTCTTGTTTATGGCACTTTTCCCTTGAAATTCTATTACCTGCAGGTGAAAGTATCTTTGGTGACATATCTGTCCTGCTATAACCCCAAGCCACATCTCTTTTGGACAATCAGCATTACAGAAATGCTTAGTTTTTCTTCTGTCACTCTACATAGAAAGCTTTTTCTTGTTATACAGAATTACTTTGTAATTAGTATTTCTTTTTCCTTTAGGAACAAGTTCAGTCTCTGAAGTTCTGTTAAATATTTATTTAGCTGTATAATAAAACCCAAGAGCAGAAAAAAAGATGAATATGGAAAATGGTCCAATAATTAAAAGCATTCATATATATTCATATGCCTGAGCATGCTTTTATTGTTTATCTGAGTATATGAATTCTTCTGGAGAAATATGAATATTAGTACTTTCTGTATTGTTTGGGTGAATGACAGTCCTCTTTATTAGCCTTCTCATTTGAAGAAAACAAACAAACTTTCAGCAAAGTTTCCATGAAAGAGATTATTCTCTTCACTCCAGGGAGCCCTTTAAGTTCTATGCTGTAAATCAGAAAACTGAAGCAGACTCTGAGACCTCCTTTGGAACCTAAATTTACTTGTTGAGATTCTGCCAATTCAGTCTCTATTCTGTTTTCCTCACTCCTGTGATGCTTTTTAATCTCCTTTTGTATTTAGGAGACACTACTGGAATTTCATTTATTCTGATCTTCCTACTCAGTGCCAGATCTTTTCCTCTGATCAGTGTGTTAATTCGTAATTAGAGTTGCCCCATGTAATTTGAACATGCCTTCATCTGATCAAGAAAAGCTGGCACAGTCTTTTTCATCTCCACAGTTATTTAAGGCTAGAGTGTGGTAAACTCTCTGGAGTCTAACCTGGGTTGGAACCCAAAACTTCCTACACAGTGATGCATTTATTCAGTCTATAACTTCATGAGTTTCTAAAGTCTAGTTTTCTAACTTCATCAAATAATCAACATTATTTGAAATACTTAATTTGAGTTTATTCAATCAAATTATCAAGAGATACTTGCTGAGTTGTAATTTTAAGTCTTTATTTATGCAAAACCTCCTATGAAAAGCCTTTACATTTTTTTCTTAATGCTCAATTTTTCTATTTTAAACACAATGAATGTGTATTTAAAAATATGAAAACTATTGAGGCATGCAAAAAGAGAAAGTTGTCCCCAAATCCCATTATCCAGTGCAATTGCTCTTGATTAATGAGAAAACTATTGTTTTTTCTAAATGTGTGTACATTTAATATTTTCATATGTGTGTATAGGTATAGATATAGATCAATCAAAAATAGTATTTATTTTAGTCGATGACTTTTAGGTAAATTTTAATTTTGCTATCGTTTAAAATATACATACACATTGTAAGATTAGTACAGAGAACTCTTGCATACCCTTTACTCAGAATCATCAATTGGTTACATTTGCTCCTTTTGTGCTTAATGTGTTTGCTAAGTAAAAGAACAGGTTGTAAAACAGTAAGCACAAAAGGAGCAAATACCTGTTCTTTTACTTAGCAAATATGTTTTCTGATGTTTACTAAAAATGATTGATTTTATTCATTCTAATGATGGTGATGGGGATGATATGGGTGATGGTAGTAATGAATGCTAAATATTAATTGAACACTTTTATTTGTTAGGCAGCCTTCTAAGTGCTTTACATTATCATCTCATTTAATCCTCAGAATACCTCTAGGATTCTGTTATTATCATTATTATTATCATTAAATGTACATAAACCATAGTATGAAGGAATGAAGTGAGACAAAACCAGATGGTGAAGAAGCTAGGAGTAGGCTAGGGAAGAACCTCAACCCTCATAGCAGAGGTGCTGAAAGTAGATTGTGAAACCCAATGTGTCAGATCAAGACAGTTTAGCAAGCAGCAGGATCACCAGCATGGTAACATCAATTCTCCTGAGCCCAGGTCTCAGGGGGCTATGCCTTGGGAGTTCTTTGCACAATGAGTTTTGCCCTTGCTGTAGAGCCCAGGGCTAGGGACTCAGCACCTTTTGTAGAAAGCAGTAAACACATTCCATGGATCAGTCATATGGTAACTGTATTGTTGCTACCTTGATCTCCTTATTTGTCTCCAAAAGCAGTATCAAGCCAGAGGACAGGTTGGCTTTCTCATAGAGAATGCATATTTTTTTTCCATTCTGCCAAGCATTACTGAAATGTTACCTTAGTTCTTCCAGCAGCAGTTTTTACAAATAATGATAACATTTTCTCCTCCTTTCTAGTGTTTATGCCTTAATAAACCAGTTAAACATATCTTTTTCTTACTGAATTAGCTAAAAAATCTGAAACAATGACAGTGGGTGTATTTATCTAAGCATAGATCAATTTTTAATGGAAAGTTTATGTTTTTAAATGATTTGTTGCCTATCTAGACAATAACACTTGTTAAAATCCAAATTTATTTCCCTACCTATTGTGTTTCCTCTAAGGGTCAGAAATTTGATTAATATATGGAAGAGTTTTTAAATTCAGAGTATTATAAAATAGTGAGCAGAATATCTTGTATGCAATAAGAAATACATGCAGCAATGCTGGACTACAAACTTGTTTCATTTATATTCTGTTTTTATGGATTCTTTAATTATGCAGTCTCATCAGTGGGTCCTTTTCTAAACCTCCATTTTCTTCTTATAATGCAATTGGTGAAAATCTTAAGACAGTGTGACCAAAGGAATGATTTGTTCATGTTCAATTTTCACATTTCTTTTTCCAGGTTCCAGTGATCCTCTTCTGTAACCCATTTTCATCCTATGTCAGTCTGCTCCAGGATGTTATTCTGTAACTGCAATTTGCATAAGATTTCTAGTCTTTGCCTGTGCCTTCACTCTGCCTTCGTTTGAGCTTTTACTTGTCCCCAAAATACTCTGCAAAATGCTTTTCTTGATTACTCATACCCTAGGAACAGCTTTGCTCTCTGTGAGGCTCTAAAGTTCCGACTGTTTCTCTCTTCTCAATTCTCTGTGCTTTTGCTGCCTCTGCCCTTTTGAATTGAACCTCCTGTGGCCCATGGCTGCCATGCGTAGGTCAAAGCTGTAGTGTGACTAAAATCTAAGGGGTATTGACTGGTCTTTCCAAGAGATGGCATTTTGAAATGTTTCTCTGCTTTTAGTGTTTATTGTGACAAAATTTAAAATGTTAACACTATCATAGATGAAATAGAATTGAATAAATATAATACTCTATTTGATGTACCTTGTGTTGTATCCCATCACATTGGTGATATAAAATTGTCCTTCCTCTGGGATACCTATGGGACACAATGGAAGACTCACTGTAGTCCGAAGGAAAGGGGCAGACCAGGTAATCTCATAGGCTGTTTAGTCTGTTGATTTATTCCCTTTCAGCACAGTGAGCTCAAGAGTTAATAACTCTAGCTGCCCCAGGTTCTGCCCATTGGTATGATTTCCTTATCCAATGGCCTTCATAGCCATCCATGAAAGTAGTATTCAGGAAGTTCACGTGAGAGGGTTATCTGTAGTCTGCAGGATCCAGTCTGGCTGTGCCAGCATCCTTTGGAGTCTTGTCTAGAAAAAAACAAAACAAAACACCTTACAGTTGAGTTTCCTATCTTGACCTGAGTTGTTCATATTCTGCTCACCAGGCTGCTTGTTCTTGTTTTCTGCTGTTGCTATTCTTATAGATTTTGGTGAAATCCTTGCTTTTTTTTTTTTTTTTTTTTTGTGAGTTGGTTGGGTGCTTCTTGTGTTTGCATTAAACCAAACCAGAGAATGTGTTAGGCTGTAGTGATCTATAAATTTGTTTGGCTGAACCTTCAGAGCTGGGCTTATTCCTAATTACATCCCTGCCAGGACTCTTGCTGTCCTCATTTTTAATCTGCTGAATGGCCTTCATTTTAAGTCCTAAAGGGAAAACAACGGGCAGCAGGTACATTTCTTTAATCTCCTCATACATATCACTCCCAAGATGTGAAATACTGTTTAGCATATTTGTCACGTTGGAACTAGGGTTTAGCATGCAGTAGGAAATTCTTTGAAGGGGCCCATGGACAGTGCTTCCCTTCAACCCTTTAGCTAATTGCATATATTCCCATTACAAACATTATGATACATTGTCTCAAATATTTCTACTTTGCTGAATGTTTCACAAGTTGTATACTCTGATATCTTTAAATTGACTATGATATCCTTTAAAGCCTCTCTTTGTTGAAAACATGGTCTAAATTTCCAAGAATAATAGGCAATAATGAGCTAACTATTTTATTATTACCAAATAGAATCTGCTGATTTCTTATTCCTTAATAGACTCATCATTGCCTACTCCCCCACTCCCGAGTTAGTCCACTTCAATTCAGTCAGTTCCATATTTTTTTGTTTCTGTTAATTGTAATATCATTTCTGGTACTCTTTAAAGCTCTTTTCATTACGAACAAATGAAACCCATGCAAAGTAGCTTAAGCAAAAGAGGAAATGTTATTGTAAAGATATAGTGAATTATCTTTAGGCTACAACAGGAAGTTTATTAGCCTTTAGGACGGACAAAAACCATGAACAAAAACAGCCACCCTCTTATCACAAACTGAGATGGTTTCTCACCTCTGTGTATATGCATTTTTTACTTTTTTTCTACATACTGCAATTCTGTTCAGCTAAAAGATGTATGAGGGCCGGTGTTCCCATTCCTGGACCACCAGGAAGAGGATCTGATTGGTTTAGACGGCTTAATTATGCACACATGCCCAATCAGCTCTGTGAGCTAGGGCCACAAAGGACAGGGAGGGGGTAGAACTGAGGGACCCAGGAAGGCAGATTTGAGAAAAGTTTCGTAAATTCATCAGGATATATCTTGGGATTGGTAATTTTGTGCCAATTTTTTTTCTAGGATATAGTGTGCTCCTATTTTAGGGATGTTTTCTTTTAAAATACCTTTATCATTTTCATTTGATGTATTCTTTTCAGAAATAACAAAAATTCCTGTTTTAGATCCCCCTTTACTGTCATTTTCCGGGAAAAGGTTATCTTTCTCCTCACCACCACCACCCCCATCTTTATTATATTCCATTTCATTAAAATTATTTCTTCTTTCCCACCCAGGATATCTCTTCCTGGATTTCAGTCATGTTATTCTTTTTTATGCTGATTAACACCCGGCTTTCTTCTTGGTGTTTTCATTTGCTCTTTTCTTCTCTCAGAGCTCTGCCGTCTCACTCTTCATCTTCTTCTGTTGTCATGTAATCCTTCTCTTGAAGCTTTATATCTCTTTCTTGACCCTTGCTTCTTTTTGGAAATGTTGGTTCCTTGTAATTTAATTGAAACTTTGGAAAACCATGTAGACATTTTTTATTTTATTTCTTCATATGCCTTTGCTTTTTCCATTACCTGTTCTTTGTTTCCATTTGGTTGCTCTTTGAATATTAATCATTTTTAAATGGGACCAGGATTTTGTATTTTTTATTTTTTAACACAAATAGTGTGGGGCAAGTGTGGTGACTGAGCTCATGCAGTCCAAAGCTTTGATTTGGGGCTTATTGTCTCAAATATTCTCTTGCCATTTCTGTTATTTTCTTTGCTGTGGATGCACATCACCTTTTAATGTTTTGTATTGAAGAAGTTTGTGGTTTCTTAGCAATGCTCACCAAATCTCTAGCTTTTTGACTTGAAATCTGGTTAGTTTTCTTCAGTACTATTTTCCTGAAGTTCTTCACACTGAATTGTACCTCTAGAAGAGCATTTCCTATTCTTTGCTGTCCCTGCTATGCCATTAGATATTGTCATCTTGATCAATAATTGGATAGGGCTTGGAAGACGTCACACTTACTTCTATCCATTTTTTATTTTTTTAAATAAACTCTATTGTGTTTGTAATAAAATTCCCACATTTCAAACAAGAGTCAGGTGGGAGCAAATTTCCTCAATAAATGAAGAAGTATGACACGTGCATAGATTAAAACAACAAAGAGAAGTAGTGGGTGGCTATTGCCAGAAGATATCAGCATTAATAGGAGTTGGGATTTTGAAAGAGAAGAAAGGTAAAATGATCTGGAAGCCATTATGGGGAGCAGGGAGAATGGTTAACCAACTTCCAGGCACTGACTAGGGAAATGAGACATAAAATGGTCTTTGCACCACAGGGTTTCAGGGTAAATGGAATCATCAGGAGACGGCCACATTTCAGTTAAGATATGAATATTAGTAGTGTCCCTGCATCCCCTCTGTTTTCAGAACAGTCCTCTTCCCATATACATTTACATATTTTTAGTTTTTAAATTTAATTTTATCAAAGTAAAACTTGTACATATTTTCAAATCTGAGAGAGCTAGAAGACTTATTGTAGAACTAGCCATCCACTTTCCCATTCCCTTTAGTCCAAGAGGCAAGAGTTTCTTCTGTTATTTACCTCCTATTTTGAAATAGCATGCCTATGCTGTTATTCTGTAGTTATTTTTTCACTTCCGGAGATTTTCTACTGACATTTTGTACCAACCTTCTCTCACACACATACTCATTTCTCCCATCCTCCTGATTGAGTTACATTAAAAATTTTGAGTAAATAAATATGCAGTACTTACATTATAATGGCTTATGTAGCATTATTCCACTGCTGAGTTATATAGAACAGTAAAATTTCATTTGCTCTTGTATAATTCTGTGAAGTTAATTTTTGCCTCACGTTTTAATTTGTCATTTTTCAATGTGTTTATTCTTAATTCATCCATACACCCTCCAACATAACTGTAAATCTTCTAATACATGCCAATCCATAGATGATCTCTCCATTTTATTTATTTTTCCTGAAGATGTCCCTCTTGGAGCGCTCTATCCTCATGCTCCAATCAAAACATGTAGCACGGCTTTCACCTTAGAATTTTTTCTTTTGCCTCTTTCTTTGGATTCCCTATTTTCTGGACCTAATTTTCTCTATCCTTTTGGTTTACTTCCTACTCTTGGTAGAGCTCACATCATCCAGTAGTTTTTTTAAAAGAGGTGTGTTGGAGTAAAAATTTGAGAGCTGACATATCTGAAAATGTCTTTGTTCTTTCCTCAAATTTAATTGATAATCTGGTTGGGTCTAGAATACTGGGTTAGAAATCACTTAGCCATAGAATTTTGAAGTCTTTATTTTATCCAAATTTGCAAAGTTACCATTAAAAATGTCTGATGACATTCGGATTTTCAATCTTTGTATATACTTTTTCACTTCATTGCTTTCTAGAGTTCTCAAATAAAAAAATACTAAACAACTGTAGGTTTACGGAAAAATCATGCAGGAAGTACAGAATTCTCATATTAACACCCTCCACATGCAGTTTTCCCTATTATTAAGATTTTGCATTAGTGCAGTACCTTTGTTACAATTGATGAAACAATATTATTAAAATTATTTTATTAATTATAGTCCAGAGTTTACAATTAGGGCTCATTCCTTGAGTTGTACAGTTCCATGTATAGCTTTAATTTTTTTTTATAGTGGTAACATATATACAACCTAAAATTTCTCATTTTACTACACTCCAGTATAAAACTCAGTAATGCCAGTCATATCACAATGTTGTGCCACCACTGGAGTTCTCAAATTTATGATGAGGTTCATATTCATCTATTTTTCTTGCCATTCAGTGGTTCCTTTTAACCTGGATGTTCATGTTTTTCATAGTTGGAAAATTATTCATATTCTTTATTTGAGAATGTTTGCCTCATCATTTTTTTTCTCATACTGGAGTTTCTTTGAATTGAATGTCAAAATATGGCAGGCACAGATTTTCTTATTTCTTCTCTTTTGTTTTCCATGTCATTTATCCTAAAGTTTTTGAGATTTTTTCAACTTTATTGAGAAAACAAGTTCAGTAATTTTTTTTTTTTTTTTTTTTTTTTACTTACCAGGGCCAGGGGTTGAACCCTGGACCTTGTATATGGGAAGTTGGCACTTAACCACTGAGCCACCTCAGCTCCCCTGAGTTGGTTTTTTAGTTTGTTTGTTTGTTATAGGTTGTTTTTAGGTTTTTGTTTTTAGGTGGCATTGGAAACCAAACCTCCCATGTGAGAAGCACTCAGCCACTTGTAAAACACCCACTCCCCTATAATATTTTAATATCTAAGAGCTCTCTGTGTTTTTCTAATTTTCCTTTTAAATAGAATCCCTTTTACTTGATGTAGTATATACTGATTACAGTATATTTGAAATACACTACTTAGTAGATGCAATATATTTTAATATAAAATAACTATTATTTTGTATTTTCTATATTTTGGTTTGTTTACCTTAAAAATCATAGACATTATGGACATTATCATCGAAAGAAATTATTACAGAATTAGGTGACTAATGAACTATTATTTTTCTATTAGCAATGATAAGGACTTTCTAGGATTCTGACAGCTTTTAAGAAACACTGAAATTGAGTTATTGAGTAAAAATTCTCACATTAATATTTTGCCTTCCTGAAATATGAATTTTTTAGTATATGTTTTAAAAATGATTTAATTCAGGATTTCCTTTATACTAAGATGTAATTTATGATATGTGCTATCAAGTTGATAGTATTTTTTTTCCTTAAAAGAAAGAAGGGAAACACTCCATTAAATATATATAGTAGTGGTAAGATGCTTCAGCATTTCATAAATATTCAAATGTGAAAATTATCTTAGAGTCAATGAAATATGATTTTATTTATACATATGATCTTTCTGTATAATGAATTTTGGTATCAAATAATTTAAAGTTATAATTTTATGCTCTCTAGTAAACAAATTAGATAAAGTATTGGTTAATAAGAAGCCTGTAAAATTTTAAAAATACTTTAATCAAATTTACTGCCAACAGATACTTTCCATTAAGAGTTGGGATTGTTATTTATTGTCTTATTCTTTATGTTAATTGATAAGACATGATTTGAGATAAATCAGTAGACAATGTTTAAGTTTTTTTCAAGATTTTTAAGACTTGGAATGGAAATTTAAAAAAATGTTACCTACTCAATAACTTTCTCCTAGAAAGATTTGTATTTCTTGTATGCCTGTAACTTTCGGTAACAAAAACCACAGACCCCTTTTTAGTATTTTAATCCTGAAATATAATTCATTGACTACTATGACATATACTATACTTGCATGTTTACTTTACACTTTTAAAGAAATTTTACATAAATTGCATCAAGGACCGTTTCTTAAGTCATACATAAATACTTGTATTTATTGAACATTTATTTATCTTTACTATTTTTTTCTTATTTTTCTCCTTTTTTTTGCAAGTAAAGTTTAAAATCCTTGATTTCTTTCCCCCATCCTTCAAGTTATATACAGTAAAGTCATGGCAGATTAAAAAATTGATTTCCTTTCATATGTTTTGGCAGAGGCACCGTGGCAGTTTGAAGTTCTTTTATGAATCCCCAAAAGGAAAAGATGGTTTTTGAACTAACCCAGTCTTGTGTGTGTATGTGGGGGGGCTTTTTATGCCAGCGAGGTGGGACACAAGTTGGGTTTCAGCCCTATTCCTGGAGCTTTATGTAAACAGAGACACTGAGAGAGACAAACACAGAGAAAGAAAGCTGCCACTTGTGATCCTGCCATGGGAGAGAGGACTCAAGGATTGCTGGCAGTCAAAGCTTAAGCATGAAGCTCACCAGAGGCTGGGCTCACGGAATAGCTCAAGGCTGAAGACATGAGCCATATGCCTGAAAGGTCAAAGCTGAACCCAGGAAGAAAGTGGAGTAGCTGAGATCTAGAGAGGAGGCCCAGAAAGACCATGAGCCCTGAGGGGAAGGTGGCAGGACAGTAGGATCACTAGTAGCTGACTTTGGTGAGGAAGCATCTCTGATGGTGCTGTGGAGAAGTAGAAGCCTGTGACCACCCCCACCCGAGAGGAAAATTCCACAGCCCCCTAACTGCATATATCTTGCTTCTGTAACAAGCTTGCTCGACTGTAAAACCTTATCTCAAGGCCTCCTGTAGAAAGTGTCGTCAGCCCCTAGACCAATCTGACTCAGACCCTTACAAATAACAAAAACTCCCCAACCGTTTATCTCCCCTGATAGAATTCCCAGCGCTTAACTGCAAACATCTGCTTCTGTACATGCTTGCTTGCTGAGTTATTGCCCCCCACCCTGAACCTAAAAGCCTATATAAGCAAACTCCCCCCGCGACTCGGGGCTGCTCTCCCCTCTGTGTAGGACGAGGTAGTCGCCACGCCGCTAATAAAGCTCTCAACTGGAACTTTATTCAGAGTCTGAGTCTGGTCGATATCGCTAGTCTGTAACAGTGCCTTTGGACATTTCATGGCTTCAGAACTGTAAGCTTTTACTCCTAATAAATTTCCCGTTATAAAAGCCAACCCATTTCTGGTACATTGCTTTAGTGGCGCTGAGGCAACTAAGACAGGCACTACTGAGGTGGGATACGTATTACCTAATTTGGTACTTTTCCTTTTTAATATTATACCCATTATATATCTTCTAAAGTAGATTTCCCCTTTTGAATATTCTTGTAGAATAAACAAATATTCTCAGACTCTATTCAGCTCCTTTCTTTGTTGTGATAGGAAAGAACTTAACTACCGTCATTTGAAGGGCAATCTTTTTCTGTTTATATTTAAGTATATTTCTAGTACAAGATTAATTTCTTAAAGGAATCTGCAAAGCAATCAGAGTTTATAATCATATCAGAATTTTGTAGATTTACCCCCAATTTTTGTAGTTTTCCTCTGTATCTAACTTTTATTTTAGTAACTCACCTTTATTATTTCCCCAAATCATTCAATTTAGTTTTTTTTTTCTTTTTTTCCTTTTAGTGCCAGACCCTGAGAGAGAAAGACCAGCCCCTAAGGTCTCCACTTCCCATCATAACCTGGGGCCAGCTTTCTTTCCTCCCTGTCCTGAGTTAAAATCCTAACTTCATCCTTTATCAGGCATAAAACTTACTTAATCTCTATAAATTGGCACAATGATGATTTTTACTGTTTTGTTTTTTTGTTTTGTTTTTGAGAGAATAAAGTACAAAAAATCCCAGGACTTTTGCTTTTGCTGTTTTCTGTGCCTAAAATGTTCATCTCCCTTCCTCCCCTGACTAAAACCATAAACTCCATGCAGGGTGAATTTTAAAAAAGTATAATACTTGAGCTTATGCAATATATTTAGTTCATAAATGATTATACAGTATTTGCCCTTTTGTGTCTGACTTGCTTCACTTAATATATGTCCTTTGGTTTCATCCATATTGTCATATGCTTCACAACTTCATTTCTTCTTACAGCTGAATAATATTTCATCATATGTGTACACAACAATTTGTTTCTCCATTTATCACTTGATAGACACCCGGGTTGTTTCCATCTTTGGAGGCTGAGAATAATGCTGTTATGAACATCAGTGTGAAGATGTCTGTTCATGTCACTACTTTTGGTTTTTCTTGATATATACCTTGCAGTGGTGTTGCTAGGTCACATGGAAATGTCACTGCTTTTGCTTCTTCTGGATATATACCTCGTGTTGGGTCACATGGAAATCTATATTCAACTTCCTAGGAACTGCCAGTTTTCCATAGTGGCTGTACTATTCTACATTCCCACCAACAATGAATAAGCATTCCTATCTTTCCACATTCTCTCCATACTTGCAGTATTCTGTCGTTTTAATAGTGGACACTATAGTAGGTGTGAAATGATATCTCATTGTAACTTTGATTTGTATTTCCCTAATCACTAGTGATAGTGAACATTTGTTTTCCTGTTTTTATTTTTCCTTTGGATAAATGTCTATTCAAGTCTTTAGCCCATTTTTAATTGGGTTGTTTGTCTTTTCATTGTTGAGTTGTAGAATCTCTTTATATATCATGGATATTAAACCCTTATTGGATATGTGATTTCCAAATATTTTCTCCCATTGAGTAGGCTACCTTTCTACCCTTTTGACAAAGTCCTGTGAGATGTAAAAGTATTTAATTTTGAAGAGGTCCCATTTACCTATTTTTTTCTTTTGTTGCTCATGCTTTCAGTGTACAGTTTAAGAGCCCCAACCTATTGCAAGATCTCGAAGATGTTTCCCTACATTATCTTCTTGTAGTTTTGTTGTCCTGGCTTTTATAGTTCGGTCTTGGATCTTTTTGAGTTGATTTTTGTATAGGGAGTGAGATATGAGTTCTCTTTCATTCTTGTAGTTATGAATATCTAGATCTCACAGCACTATTTGTTGAAGAGAAAGTTTTGTCCCAGTAAAGTAGACTTCATAGGCTTGTTAAAAACCAGTTGGCCATAAAGATGAGGGTCTTATTTCTGGACTCTCAATTCTATTCCATTGATCAGTGTATCCATTTTTATACCAATACCTTACTGCTTTGACCACTGTAGCTTTGTAATATGTTTCAAGGTCAGGCAGTCAAAGTCCTTCTACTTTGCTCTTCTTTTTTAGGATATTTTTTAGATATTTAGGTTCCTTTCCCTTCCAAATAAATTTGGCAATTGCCTTTTTTATATCTTCAAAGTAGGCTGTTGGAATTTTGATTGGTATAACATTGAATCTATAAATCAGTATGTGTAGGATTGACATCTTCATGATGTTTAGTTTTCCAATCCATGAACACGACATATCTATTTGTTTAGGTCTTCTTTGATTTCTTTTAAGTTTTCTAGATATAGGTCCTTTGCATCTTTGATTAAATTTATTCCCAGGTATTTGAATCTTTTTCCTGCTATTGTAAATGGATATATTTTTTCCTAATTTCCTCCTCAGATTGTTCAAACTATTATATAGAAATATTACTGATTTTTGCATGTTAATCTTGTATCTTGCTACTTTGCTGAACTCATTTTTTTAGCTCAAGTAGCTTTGTCATAGATATTTTGGAATTTTGTAAATATTGAACCTTTTTTTCTGTGAATAGTGAGTGTTTTACTTCCTCTTTTCCTATTTGGATGCCTTTTATTTCTTTTTTTCTTGTCTATTTGTTTAGCTAGAACTTCTAGCACAATACTGAATAACAGTGATGGCATACTTGTCTTGCTTCCAATCTCATTGGGAAAGCCTTCAATTTTTCTCTATTGAGTATGATGTTGGTGTGGGTTTTCATATATGTCCTTTATCATATTGAGAAACTTTCCTTCTATTCCTATATTTTGAAGTGTTTTTATCAAGAAAGGATACTGGATTTTGTTGAATGCCTTTTCTGCATCCATCGAAATGATCATGTGGTTTGTGTCCTCCAATTTGTTAATCTGGTCTATTAAATTAATTGATTTTCTTGTGTTGAAACACCCTTGTATACCAGGAATAAAACCCACTTGATTGTGATGTATAATTCTTATACTGTTGGATTCAATTTGCAAAGATTTTGTTGAGATTTTTCTCACCTATGTTCATCAGTGAGATTGGTCTTTAAATTTTTTTCCTGTAGTATCTCTTTAATTGGCTTTGGCACTAAGGCGATATTGGCTTCATAATATGTTTTGGGTAATTTTCCCTCCTCTTCAATTTTTTGGATGAGTTTAAACAGGATTGGTGTTAATTCTCAAAATGCTTTCGTAGAATTCACCTGTAAAGCCATCTGGTTCTGGACTTTTCTTTGTTGGGAGATTTTTGATGACTAATGTAATTTCTTTGAAAATGATTGTTTTGTTAAGTTCCTGTATTTCTTGTAGAGTCAATGTAGGTTGTCTGTGTGTTTCTAGAAGTTTGTCCGTTTCATCTAGGTTGTCTAATTTGTTGGCATACAGTTTCTCATAATATCCTTTTATGATCCTTTTTATTTCTGTGGGGTCATTCATAACATTCCCCTTTCATTTCTGATTTATATATTTTTTGCATTTTCTGTCTCTTTTTCTTTGTTAGTCTAGCTAAGGATTTGCCAATTTTATTGATCTTCTCAAAGGACCAGATTTTGGTTTTGTTGATTTTGCTATTGTTTTTTTTTTTTGTTCCCAATTTCATTTATTTTTGTTCTAATCTCCATTATTTCTTTCCTTCTACTTCCTTTGGTATTGATTTGCTTTCTTTTTTTAGTTCCTCCAGATGTTTTTGATATTAGCTATTCCTCCTTTTTTAGTATAAAGATTTTAGGGCTATAAATTCCCTCTCAGCACTTCCTTCACAGTATCCTGTAAGTTTTGATAAGCTATATTCTCATTTTTATTCATCTCAAGGTATATACTAATTTCTCTGAAAATTTCTTCTTTGACCCACTGACTATATGTCTTCTTTGACCCACTGACTAAGAAATGTTTTTTAGCCTCACACATTTATGAATTTTCCCCTTTTCTGCCTATTATTGATTTCCAGCTTCATTCCATTATCATCTGTAAAGATGCATTGTGTAATTTCAATCTTTTTATATTAATTGAGACCTTCTTTGTGATCTAACATGTGGTCTATCCTGGAGAAAGATCCATGAGCACTTTAGAAGAAGGTATAACCTAATGATTTGGGATGCAATGTTCTGTATATGCCTGTTAGGTCTAGCTCATTTATTATATTTTTCAAATTCTCTGTTTCCTTGATGGTCTTCTGTCTTGTTGTTCTATATATTGATACCAGTGTTATGTTGAAGCCTCCAACTATTACTGTAGAGATTTCTATTTTTTCCTTCAACTTTAACAGCATTTACCTCAAGTATTTTGGGGTATCCTGGTTAGGTGCATAGATATTTGTGACTTTTACTCCTTCCTGTTTAATTGTCCCTTTTATTAATATAGAAAGGGCTTTTGTATCTCACAAATTTTTTGCAATTAAAGTATATTTTTCCAATATTAATTTAGCTACCTGTTTGTTTGTTTGTTTGTTACTGTTTGTATGGAATGTATTTTTCCAACCTTTCACTTCTGGCTGATTTGTATTCCTGGATCTAAGGTCAATCTCTTGTAGATAGCATATGGATGATTCATGGTTTCTTATTCTGTCTATTCTATTCTGTCAGCCTATATCTTTTGATTGGGTAGTTTAATCCATTGATGTTTAATGGTATTACTATAAATGCATGATTTACTTCCACCATTTTATTCTTTGGTATTCATATTTCATATCTTATTTTCATCTCTCATTTTACCCTTATGACTATCCTTTCTGATAGTCTTCCCTTCTAAACTATTCTCCGAGGCTGGTCTCCTCTCTTTTCCTTCATTCTAAGGCTCCCTTTTGTGCTTCCTTCAGAGCCAGATTCCTTTTTATGAAACTATCTTAGTTTCTGTTTATTTGTGAATGTTTCAAACTCACTGTCACAGTTTGAATTTTGTGAATCCAAAAAAGCAAAGATTATGTTTTAAACTAATCCATTCCTGTGGGTGTGAGACCCATTTGACTGGATTATGTCAGTGGGATGTGATTCATGTTGAATCTCTGTACTCTTGCTGAGTCTGATATAAAGGGAGGTACAGAAAGACACAGGAAAAGGAAGCCAGCATGTTTGATATTGCCATGTAAGAGAGAGGAACACAGGATCACTTAAGCATGAAGCTCAAAGAGGATGGGCACAAGGAACAGCTCAAGAGGAGATGCTGAGCCCAGAGGGGAAGGCTGAAATCTTGACAGAGAACAGCAGCCATTTTGCTTCACCACTTCAGGATCAATAGTAACTGACCCTGGTGAGAAAGTATTTCTGCTGATGCCTGATTTGAACTTGAACTATAAGCTTTTACCCCAAATAAATCCCTTTTACAAAAACCAACACATTTCTGGTATTTTACATTGGCAGCCCTTTGGCAAACTAAAACACCAACTTTCATATTTGAAGGACAGTTTTACTGGATAAAGAATTCTCAGCTGGCAATTTTTCTCTTTCAGTATCCTAATTATTTCACACCACTATCTTTTTGCTTCCATGGTTTCTTATGAGAAATCCATACTATGTCTTACCCTGTGACCCTTGTATGTGATGGTTTGCTTCTCCCTTGCAGCTTTCAGAATTTTCTATTTATCTTTAGCATTTAACATTCTTAGTAGTATGTGTCTTAGAGTAAGTCTATGTTGATTTATTCTGATTGGACATATAAATTCATTTCTTTCATGATTATTGAGGAGTTTTCAGCCATTATTTTCTCAAATACTCTTTCTGTCCCTTTTTCCTTCTCTTCTTTTCCTGGAATTCCCATGACATATATGTTGTTGCACTTTGTGCATCATTTAAATCCCTGAGCCCTGATCATTTTTCCATTCTTTTCTCTCTCTGTTCTCTTCTCTCTTTAATTTCAGCTGTTCTGTCTCTACATTACTTATTGTTTCTTCTGTGACTTCAAGTCTGCTGTTTTATGCCTCTAATGTGTTTTTAATCTCACCTATTGTGTCTTTCATTCCCATAAGCTCTTTTATTTTTTATTTAGGTTTTCAAATTCTTCTTTGTGTTTGCCTAGTGACTTATTGTTGTTCTTTATCTCTTTAGCCATATTGTCTTTCAACTCATTGATTTGATTTAGGACATTTGTATGAACCTTATTAGTTATCTCAAATCCTGTGTCTCATCTGGGGCTTTAATAAGTTCCTTTGCTTGAGCCATTTCTTCCTTTTTCTTAGTAAGGCTTGTAATTTTTTGCTGATTTCTAGGCATATGATTATGATGGTTTACTGTGGTGCTCACTTTCTCTTGTGTAGGGATTTAGTGGCAGGCAGCTGTGTGTTACTGCTGTTTTTTGATTACTTTTATTTTCATTGCATGCACTTCCTTGGTAGGCCAGCAGATGGCACTCTTCAACAGACCTTGCTCAAATCTTGGTCAAAATGTATTTGCTGTAACAACTTGACAGAGGATCCTGGCTCAGGGCTATTCAGAGCCTCACAAATACAACTTTCTCAGAAGTTGTTCTCCCTCCTTTGCTGGCAGTCCCCTTCCTTTGGATGGTCTTTATTTTAGGAACAAGGTAACTAAAATAACTAGCATAAACTTGTTTGGGTGAAAACACAACTTACTCTTAGAACCTGGTGGAGGCAGAAGGGACCAGATAAAGAGTAGTTTGGTGGTTTTGAGTCATCATTTGTTATATTTTACTGAAGAAACGGACAGCTTTGGATTAATCTTTTGAGTCAGTTATGAGGTTGGTTGGTTAAGAGATCTACTTCTGAAGTGCAACCCTGATTATCTGCTAAGAGTGAGAAATGGGTGATGGAAATAAAGGGATCGTGATACGTTTCTATAGCAGAAGGGATAATTTATTTCATTAATATTCAAAGCTCACATAAAATTTAAGCTATTTTAAGTCTGTTTAAATTAACTATGGTGCATCAATACAATGGACTATTATTTATAAAATTCTACTATGTGTCTTGAAACCAATTTATATACTTACAGTGAAAAGTGCCTGTGAGTTATTGTTAGGTGTGGGTATGTGTGTATATTTATTTTTGTGTCTGCTTGGGTGTGAGATTACAGTAGGTGTGTGTGTGGTGGGGAGTTGCTCGATAAACACTTCAAAATTTTATTCTAAGCAGTTATGCAATTGCTTGCCTCTTGGATCCACAAGTGTATGGCTTTTGGAAATCAAGAGACCCTATTAGACTAGTTCTTAAGTGGACTAGCACTGTTATCAGAAGATGCTGAGACAGCATAAAAATGCTGTCCTGCCTGTCAGAACTTGGTTAAAGCTAAAAATACTGCTCAGGGACAGATTTCTCAAGCCAACAGGGTAGGGCATTCTTAGCCGGTAGATCACATTGGACCTTTCTTCTATCCAAAGGGTTAGATTCCTGACAACAGTCAACATTTTCTCCCATTTGGCCTAGCCAACCCCTTCCACTCCACTGAATGGCCCTACAATATCACATTATTTCCTGTTAATGTTTCTTGGACATATTACATTTCACAATAGCCTTGAAATATCAGCTCAAGCCTATACATCAATGGGCCCAATTGTGAGATATGCAATGGACTCTTCATCCTCTATGTCACCCCTAACCTGCAGGGATGATAAAATATTTTAATGGACAATCAAAGTACAAATTTAGCGATTGATGGAAGGGGACAAGATAACCCAACCAGAGTGTCACATGTCAGGTTCTTAGTGCAGCAATTCCCCAAAAGAGTACTTATCATTTTTGCTTTAAGTTTGATCAGGCTGTCCATCTCATTCCTTCATTTGTACATTTTTCTTTTATAGTTATTAATATCATGTTTTCTGTGATGAAGCCCTGTACAGGACTTTCATACCCTTTGACACCTGTATAAAGACTCAAATAGATGTGGGATCAGGATAGCTATTAAACAGCAAGGGTTAGGATGGTAATGTACACCCATTTTGAAATCTTTTGAAAATTAAAGATTTTATGCCAACCAATTCTTGAACATGATGTAATATTCTGGTTAAGTTATATAAAAAGGTTTTGTATAAAAATGCTTTTATCCCTGTTTCATGCAACTCTTTTGGGTGAAAGATGTAGATGAGAGTAGGAAATGAATGAGAAAAAGTATGTAAAATTCTATTTACTGAATGGGACATATTGAGAATAAACTAAAACCTACCACCTGGGAAGACATGGAAGAGACTGGGGATCATTAGTGATCTTTGTTTTTCAGAACTGGTCCCTATAAGCCTTCACCTCCTCCTGAAGAAAAACTTTCTGTACTGATTTTTCAAGCTGTGGTGAACACATTGAATTAAAACTGGCTGCCAAGCCTGACACCTGACAGTGCTGACTATGAAACAGCAGGGCATGGCCTCAGCTTATGCAGTTTATGCAGACCATCTCCAGATGTCACCCACGCTTTTGAGGTTGGTGCATTGATATGGGCAGACAAAATTTACTGGAACTAACTGCTTCAGATGGTCCCTCTGAAACCAAGGGCTGGACTGGGAACTGGAGGTCAGGAAGTTCCATAATGGACCATAGTGGGGACCCTATCCACCTGATTACGGTATTTTCTGTCTGAGGTCCCTAACATTGTAAACTCTTTGTTTCTGGGGGTAGACAACATGTGCCCTATGTGATTCTACTTCTTGCATGTGTACCCTGACAATCATGACTCTTCTCACTCCTGAGTGGCATTCAGATCAGTTTCAACTTACAGAGCTGTGCAGTTCCTAAATTGATGCCCTGGGGTTCATAGGACAATTTAAGGAGGAAACATCCTGGCCCTCTAAAATAGACCCTAATGGATTGTGGGGCATCTTTGCCTGATTTGGCAGTGGTTGGGCTCGTGGCTATGTTTACTTCTCCAGGCAGGCCTGATTATCCTGCATAGACAAGTTTTTTTTAGTTTTTTTATGCGTCAACTTTTTTTATTCTGAAAAATGGTTATAATAATTACCACCAAGTTTTATGAATATTAAATATTTTGAAGTGATATATAGACACTTAATATATGGCAGAGTACATATAAGACACTTAATATATGGCAGAGTACATATAGAAACTCAGTAATGCTGCCTTCCTCTCCTTAATCCCTCCCTCACTTCCTCTCTCTCCATCACTTCCTGTTTTTCTCTGTGTGATGGAATAATCTTCCTTTACTCACTTCTTTCTTTCTTTCTTTCTTATTAGGAGTCTGTATGCTCTTTCTGTGCTCTTTCTCTTTGTATTTTATTTATCTGATAACCCGTCCATAGACACATACCAAAGATCTTTATAGTGGAATATTATTCCTGATTGTTACATTTGTTATTAAATATTACTATACAGTTTGGGTTTCTACCTAAGGAAAAAAAAAAACATCAGTAGCTATTTTATTTTATTATTTTTAAAGATTTATTATTTATTTATTTACTTCTCCTTACCCCTCTTTTTTTTTCCCTTATTTCTCCCCACTGCCCCCTCCCCTCATTGTCTGTTCTCTGTGTCCATTCGTTGTGTGTTCTTCTGTGTCTCTTGTATTCTCATTAGGTAGCTCTGGGAACCTATCCTGGGACCTTTCAGAGTGGGACAATGGTGATCATTCTCTTGCTCCACCTCAGCTCCCTAGTTCGCTGTGTCTTATGTTGTCTCTTTTTTATATCTCTTTTTTGTTGTGTCATCTTTACTGTGTCAGCTCTCCATGTGGGCGGCACCACTCCTGGGCGGCCTGCTGTCCTGTACAGGGTAACACTCTTTGCACATGACAGCAGTCCACATGGACCAGCTCACCACATGGGCCAGGATGCCCTGGGTATCAAACCCTGGGCCTCCTATATGGTAGGCAGAAGCTCTATCCATTGAACCATTTCAGCTTCCCTCAATAGCTATTTTAGGTTGTGCTTCCTAGATCTTTATAGATGCAGAATTGGAGTGCTACTTTAATTACTGATTTCTATTTTGATGGTTGCATTTATTTTTTATGATTCTGAGAATCATTTAAGCATTTGCCACCAATGGAACATCTTTAGTAGTTTTACCACTCACAACCCTCAAAGACATAACTTTTTAAAATATACTTTGTATGTTGTGAATGTGCCTGGAATTCTAAAGAACATCCAAGTTGATCTGCCTTACATGCCATGCACAAAGAAAGGGCTCCTTTATGGCACATAAGGCAGATATCACATGCACAGAGTACCTTCCATATTTCACTTCGGATTTTCAGAGACTACCTTAAGTTTTATATCACATGCAAGGTAGATCCTAGTTTTGTGATGCCTGAAGATTATACAATTATATAATTATTCAATTATTCTTCTTAAAGAAAAAAGAAATGCAAATTAAAAATACAAAAATAGGTACAAAAATGAACATTTATATAAGATAAGGGAAACATCACAACTTACAGATTTTAAAAAGCTTACATATTCTGCAAATACTTAAAAATCCAAGAAAGTAACTTACTATTCTTATTAACTGCTCACAAAACTCTGTAATTCTCTTCCCTATATATTTAGTTGCATGCTTTTTGATTGCCTCATACTATGAAAAATAATTTTGTATATTTTCTTTAGAGACAATGAAAGATATTTAGTCTTTTTCTAGCATGATGGATTTAAATTTCATTTTTTATTAATAGATGTGATGTATTCAATATAAGAATATGAGACATATTCACTAATATAGTACTGCCCTAGGTTTATGCTCTACAAACACAGAAATTCTGATATATTTTATTTGGAGATATTCCTGTAAACCATTATGTTGTATTGATAATTAAATAATGCAGCATTATTGAGAATATTCCTGACAGAACTGAACTTCCATTTTGCTTGCTGTCAATGAGAACTGAATCCTCTCCTTACAATTTTACATATCTGATGATCAGAAGAATGTGCTAGTTTCTTGCTCCTTATATTTCAACCATTATTTATTCTCTACTACATACAAATTTCCTGTTAAGATTAATAGGGAATGTTCATATCACACTATGATCCCTGGATATATACATTTCATTTTAATGATGCCTGGTGAGTCGGAAACAAATTAACAATACAAGGAAAAAACTGTGAAACATATATTAGATCCTAGTAAATGTTTCCCCAACTTGACTTTCTCTTAGCCAGATTCTAAAATGCTCTTGGCTGCTCCATTGTCACCTAACTCAAGGGGTTTATGATGGAGGGAAAGTTGGAGTGGGAAATGCCTACAGCTTAACCCGTTGCTGTTAAAATTTTTTACTTTTGAAAATTTTAGAAAAACAATGACTATATGAACACATTGTTAGGAACCCCCTTCCCCCACAGGGTCTTGGAAAAAACCTGGTGTGAGATGTATTAAAATTTAAGATTCATTTGCTTTACAGTAAATCTGCCTCTGGTCTCAGGAACTTCTGAGTAAAAGTTTTTCCCTAGAGAGAACTGCTTTCCCCAAACTCAGATATGCCACATGTGATTTTTGTATCTGATTATATTTTCCAACTCTGCTTTAGTGCAAAATTTAAGAACAGCTCAAAAGTTTCTGAGATTGTGACAGAAGAACTCTTTCCTGCTTCTTAGGATGCAATTTCTGTTAAGTCTATTAAGAATGAATGACTTTCAGCAGTAAAGACAAACAAGACATGTGAAAGAACAAAAAAATATGTACTGGTCCAAACAATATAGACCTGGTTTAAACCATTGAAGATGTAAAGGTGAATGCTGAAAAATCCAGGAATTCCCAAGAAACTCACTGACTGAATAACAAGAGGTTATGATGAGTTATAAACTGTCCAAAATCTTGTTCTTAGTATCCCAGGCCAAGGAACACGGTTTTTGTTCACAGAATTGAACAGATTCCCAGAGTTAAACAAAAAAAGGAAGTTGCTTCACAGAGTTGAGTAGATTCAAAGAAGTTAACTTACAATAACTAAGTTCTCCAGACACTGAAGCATATCATCTGAATGCCAAATAATTAATTTATAGTAAAATAAAATTTTACACAGAAAAAAATACTTGTGCTAGTGTGACAAACTCTTTTGCTCTCTATAGACTAGCTTCAATGGGAGTTCTGATAATAAACAAAAGTTTGTTTGATGAACATGGAGTGAGAAAATGGGGTGCATGTGACCTTAAGGAATATTCCTGGGTCAGTGTATGTGGAATCACTCTTCCCCATGCCTATTGGCCAAGGTTTGCTTTACCCTGGATATTTTCAGATGCACAATGACACATTTTTCATGTTATATACTTTCTGATGGATTTAGTCATTGTTTACGTAGATGCTCTTGTTATCGCTGCAGTCAAACACTGCTGAACTGAGCCCGTTTTAATCTTTCAGGTGACTTAGCATATATCTTTTCTATATATTTTATGTATTTAAACTTTCATGTAAGTAATACACAACTCTGGTTGCCTAATCAGAAGGGCTTATGATAAAAAGAGTAGATCCGGGAAACGGACTTGGACCAGTGGTTAGGGCGTCTGTCTACCACATGGGAGGTCTGCGGTTCAAACTCTGTGCCTCCTTGACCGGTGTGGAGCTGGCCATGCGCAGCGCTGGTGCGCGCAAGGAGTGCCCCCCCATGCAGGGGTGTCCCCTGCGTAGGGGAGCCCCACATGCAAGGAGTGCGCCCCGTAAGGAGATCCGCCCAGCCCGAAAGTGCAGCCTGCCCAGGAATGGCACCGCTCACACTTCCCGTGCAGCTGACGACAAAAGAAGCGGACAAAGAAACAAGATGCAGCAAATAGACACAGAGAACAGACAACCAGGGGAGGGGGGGCGGGAATTAAATAAATAAAATAAATCTTAAAAAAAAAAAAAAAGAGTAGATCCTGTCCCATCGCTCCTGTTCTCATTTCTTTCCCATAAAGGCTAAGCTCACATGTGCAAATGTGTAAAGTAGAATCACTGTTGTTGTTTTTTTAATTATTTTTTTACTTTTAAAGAAGGCTTAGATTACATAAATGTTACATAAAAAATATAAGGAATTCCCATATGCCACACTCCCTCCCCCTCCCACACTTTCCCACATTAACAACATCCTTCATTAGTGTGGTACATTTATTACAATTGATGAATACATATTGAAGCATTACTACTAACCATGGAACATAGTTTACATTATAGTTTACACTCTGTCCCACATAATTTTGTAGGTTATGAAAAAATATATAGTGGCCTGTATCCATCACTGCAATGTCATGCTGGACAACTCCAGGGTCCTGAACATCTGCCCATATTACACCTATTCTTCCCTCTCCCCTCAGAACCTCTGGTAGCCACTGCCTTTACATCAATGACAAGAGTTCTTCCATTGTTAGAATAATAATAAGTATATAGTAGAATAAAAGTAAGTCTACTTTAGTCCATTTTTCATTCCCCAATCTTGAGGGTTTGGGGATGGTGATGCCCACTCTGCTTCTAATTGAGAGGGAGCTTATATCTGATAGGGCAGATGAATGTAACTATCTTGCTAACAGTTGCAGACACTCTGTTCTTTGGGATGGGTGTTGTCTATCATCATCTACTTGTAAGTTGTCCTGGGTGAGTACAATGAACTGGAGAGTAAGTGTTGCAACTCTGCTGACATTCAGGGCTCAACTGGCACATGGATGGGCCAAAGATTTAAGTCTCTGGGACATGTATTTATCAAGTATAGCACTAATTATAGGTTCAAATAAAAGGGGCAGAAGAGCCATTTGTAGAGAACCCATATACTAGGGAGCATAAATTCCAAAGTAAACCTAAATGGAATCTCTTTTGATTGTCAGTTTTTAGATATTTTCTATTAGCTTCCTGCTAAGATAAGTGAGGAGTTAGCACAATTACAAATACCCAATCTTCCTTCCTTCCAAAATAGATAGATCATTTTTGTTGAGACATTCTTAAGTTTGTAACATTAAATAACATTTTTATACCTTTATGTTTTGTTCTGCCAACTCTAAACAGTATTTTTATTCCTTATTTTATAAGAAACAGATATTATCTCTTACTCTTACTTTTAGCACTTCTCTCTTTTGCTTCTGTTATTCATACTTCAACTTTATGTTGTCAAGACTGGTAACAATTGCCATACCTACCATCCATTCCATGGAAGACAAAGTTCATTAAATTTACTGCTAATCACATTTGCATTCTATCAATAAGTTGATTGTTGAGAAGAAAAATCGACCAAGAAAGAATTTTGGAAGCAATAGTCATGGTCTGTCATGGCCTGCACCTTAGTTGTGCTTAAAGACTCCAGAGGAGCAGCCTCAGAAAACAAAACATGAAGTATGTTTAAATACTACTTTTCATGTATGTTATGTCCTTAAATTCTGAACACAGAAACTAAAGCTAATTAGGTTAAGACAACCAATCCTCTATTTGGTAAACTGCCTGATATTACTTCATATTAACCTGTGTAACAACCTCTCCCAAAAGTCCTTGGAAAACCCAAGTCTTCATTGACTTTTATGGATACATAAATGTGTATATACCTGCTACACAAGCACTAAATCTAGGCGCTGATTTTTAAACAAGTTCTGTTATTGATCTTGTAAACTTAGAGCATTAATAATACACTTACATTATTGTGATCAGGTAAATAATTTTCACTGAGAAGAGTCTAGTTTTTGTTTCCAACTCAACATTTTGCTTCCCCATTGCTTTTCTTTTTCCAACACTATTTGTATTTATTATATAATCTTTCCCTCCCCCTGCCTTACCTCAGAGAGTTTAGCTTTATTCAACAAGGCAGGATAAACATAAGAATAAAAATTCTTCTCCGGATAAATCACAGGAATAGTAAATTCAAACATTGTTAAAAACTGAACTCATCACCTTTAACCAGTCCAGCTCTCCAGTGTTCCCCATTTTAGTGCCATCTGGTACTTAACCCCCAAATCCAGAAGACATCCTCGGTACCTTCCTCTTTCTCTTTGTATTCTGTCTGCTCTCAAGTCCTGTCTGCTATGCCTCATTAAGAACAATTGGATTAGCCCCATTTTCTCTATACTTACTATCCCTACCTTGGTTTGGTCTGAATTGAATTTTGAATTTTCTCCCAGTAGGATTTCTGTAACAGTCTTTCAGATTTGCTATTCTTGCCTCTGGTCTTACCCATTGTAGCAATTTGACATGGTTATGAATTCCAAAAATAGATATTGGATTATGTTTGTAATCTGGTCATGTTTGTAACCTGGGTGTGATTAAGTTTTGATTAGGGCTTTGATTGGGTGGCGTCATTAGGGTGTTGTTACCCCACCCCTTTTTGGGGGGACTCACAAATAAAAGGCATGGCAAAGGACAGAGTTGAGGGTTTTTTGATGTTGGAGTTTGATACTGAAGCCTTAAGCTGAGTCCCAATAAGTAAGCTCACAGAGGAAAGAGAGGCCAGTGCCAGGAAGAGAGGGACCCTGAGCCCTGAAAGAAGCAAGCCCTGGGAAGAAAGGAACCTTAAACCAGGAGAGAAGCAAGACCCTGGAAGGGAGGAACCAGGAAGCCTGAACTCTTCATGGATGTTGGATCTTGCTCCACACATGAAAATAGACTTTGGTGAGGGAAGTAACTTATGCTTTATGGCCTGTTATCTGTAAGCTCCTACCCCAAATAAATATTCTTTATAAAAACCGACCAATTTCTGGTATTTTGCATCAGCACCCTTTTGGCTGACAAATACACCCATCTTCAAGTGAGTCTCCATTCTCAAGAGCATTGTTCTAATATTAAGCTCTCATTAAATACATTTTCTGCTTAAAACACTTTATTGATCTCTCATCACTTGAATGACAATGTACAAAATCCTTAGCATGGTATTCAAGGACTTTCATCTTCTGGATTCTGCTTACCTCACAAGTCTGGTATCTTAACACACCATATTTCTAACTCTACTCCAGCCATACTGAACTACTCCTGAATCTCTTATGTGCCACGGTCACCTTTGTCATTTTGGGTTTTGTGTATTTTGTCCCCTCTCTCTGAAGCATCTTTCAATCAAATCACCCTCTTCTCCTGGCAAACTTATGTGTCTGATTTCAATTTAGATGGTAAGTCCATCCTTGAATATCCTCTTCTAGAGTTTTTACATGCCAGCCTCTTGTTTCCAAAGATAATGCCTTAACCAATTCTCACAATACATGTATTATGCTGAAATTCCCTCTTTATTTTTCTCTTTAATCCACTATAATGTATATTGTTTATTGGAACTGTATCTTATTCACTGTGTACCCCTAATACCCAGGCCAGTATAGATACCAACAATTGTCTACTATCTGTTTGCTAATTGAATGAATGAAAGGCGTTCAAGCCCTTTGTCATAGAATCCTTGATTCTCAAGATATTTTCAATAGAGCAGATGACTATTTTATGGGATGATGCAAATATAATTCTGCTTTAAATGGAATAGATTATATTTCTTAGTTGTGTTAAGGTTATAAGCATACTAAAATTTCCTGCCTTTGCACATTCTGAAGTAGACACCATTTCTCCAGTTTTGGTGATTCCCTCCTCAGGCTACCACAGGCTTTGAATTTCCATATGGTGAAGAAAGCTAATTTCCATGTCCTATAATTATCCTACTGCATTAATGTGAGCAAAGCAATTTCTGCTTGTATCTGTGGGAGAATAAATAATGACCACTGAGGCTATTTGGAGACATATTGCATGATGATAAATTTCTTTTATCATCTATTTTAATCTAAATTCAACAAATTATTTTATTTAATTTTTTTCCCAGAAAGCTACTTGAAATTTTATTCTCCTCTCCATTCAGTTTTTTAAAAGTTTTCCAATGAAGAATTTGTTTTTCAATTTTTAAATTAACCTCCGTGGACTCTTGGGTAGCATTCTTTTTGCAAAGACTTCAAAATCTCCTCTCTGCCCTGTGGATATGCAACTGAGAGAGCTGTATTCATCTTAAAGTGTTGATTTAATTTAAGTTTTGGTTCATACAAGGCTTCCATTGTATACATGCATTAACATCAGGCATTTTCTTTTCCAAATATTTTGTCCTTTGTTCTGAACTTTCCCGCATGTATTTCCATTTTGCTTGTTTTGTAAGGGCGTTTTTAGTGAGGGAATTTTTGTTAATTAAATTGATCACATTTTAAAATTACTCTTAAAAACTTGTTTAGCTAGAAGTTGTCATCAGGCAACAATTTCAACATCTGTAAATCTTACTGCTTTGTTCACTGTTAGACTGACTCTGGTTGACCACTGGAATAATGGCTTTCCAGGGCTCTCCTTGAAGCTCTGGACTCCTTGCATGTGCCTGGAGGCTGGTTGCAGGCGGAGATTGGATAAGTGAGACAGAGTTCCCTTCCCCTACCACATTCAGCCCAAGCAGCTTCACTTTCAACTGCTTTTTCTTGTTGTTGTTGTTATTCAGTGTTTATTAAATAGATTTAGTCTTATATATCATATACAGATTTGAAAGAAAAAGAATTCCCCATACTTAAGGAATCAGTGCATTTAGCAAGTAATACCATGGAGATAACAGCTCGATTAACAGCTCATTGGTCTTTTGTTCAATGAGGGGTGAGGGAATTGGCCTGTGCTAGTCATTCCACAAACAGAATTTAGTTGCATCACATAGAAAAGACACATTCTAAGAATTAAAATAAACTACTTTCATATTGAGCTTCTGAGTGATAGGAGGGCAGATTTATATACTCTTACAGGTAATATTCTTGGTGTTGCAAGGACTATCTCCCTGGCTTCTGATGAAACTCCTCTTAGGAAATAGATTCTGTAAAATAGAGGATACCTATTTCTGAGATTTTCAAAGACTATCTTCCCATTCAAAAACCACCTTCCCTTTCTTTTTGCTGCAGAAAAGTTTGGAAACTAAAGCTAAAGTTTAGTGACAGATTGCTAGTTCCACATCTTCTGAATTGAGACAAAAAGATCTAACATTTCTTACTTTTTAACATTTTTTACTTGTAATGTGTTAAGTAAATATAAATTATTTCAAAATACATACTCACAAAATGTCCACTGTAAAATACATGCTTTCCCCATAACCTGTTTGTTCACATATATTCAATGGGTCTACCCTGCATTAAAGAAAATTAAAACAATAATCCATTCACATCATCTACCTTGATATTTCTTGTCACACAAAACTCTGACCATATCTACACTGAAACACAAATTCATGATTTTTCAGTCCTTTGCCAGGTAGTTTCTCCTTTTACAACCAATATGCACTGAGTAGACTCCTTTTTGCTCTCTGACAAGTGTGGGAAGGACAAATTGGAGTTCAGGATCACACTGAAGTCATCTGTTGTCCAGGTTAGCCAACAGCAAGAGTACAGATTATCACTTTAGTACTTATTGCTCAATTTGACTGTGTCCTATCTTCTCTTCCTTAAAAGACTATAGTGGTTGAAAATAGGCATTCTTTTAGCAGAGTGCATGTCATTAATAATAATGAAGTAAAGCTTTGGGGCACAATTGATGTATATAATTTCTTTGCAAATACTTCCCTAATCATTGCATATTTCTCTGCTCATGATCTAGATGTAAAAGGTTGTACCATTTCCTTCATGCTGGCAAAGTTTCCCAAAGAAAATTATTCTGTTTTTAATTAGTTAAATTATCCCCAAAACAGTTACGTTTATAGTTTTCCAAATAATGTAACTCTAAATAAGTTAAGTGACAGGTATTGAGAAATATTATATTGCAATGTTCAAAATGTTTAGAAATTGTTTCCTGGGCAGTTTTCTATGCAGTTCTTCATTTAAGACTTACATATATAAGAGAAAAGAGACATTTAGCAACACAGATTTCAACTATAGGTTGAAAATGTCCAACTCCCTACAATAAGACTTAGGGATTCTGAAAAATAATATAATTAGAGGAAGAAGTAATAAATCTTACCTTTGCAGTTTAAACACTAGAATGAAGATGTTATTGTTAAAAACCTATTAACTGTGGCATATACATATTTTTAAAGCATTCCCATGTACTGCAGTGAAGTGCCCTGCAAGGTCATTAAATACTTCAAGTGTAAGTACTGCTTCAAAATAAGAGCTACTCAAGGCTATGTCCAGTTAGTAGCAACAAATATGAACTTCGGATATCATTATCATATACATTCTTAACATCACTATAGATTGCATAAGCCAGTGCAGTCCTATAATTTTCATTATGTTTATATGCATTGTGTACAAAATGTATAATTATCTCCAGCTCCCTAGATATATATGCATCACAGTATTTTAGCATTGTATAATGAAAACATCTTTGAGTGTACAGAATGCAGTAAAAAGTGAACAAATACCATGAAAATTCTTAGCTTTAGATAAGATTTGAAATGGAAGAAAAAAGCAAGAGTGGTAAAGTTCTATATTTCTTTCTGAAGTAAAATGTGTATGTAGTCTAAAAGTATCTTACTAGGACAAACTGGATTTAATATTTGCATCCTGAAGAGGCAAGTATGATGCAAAAGAAAAATTTCTATCTAGGCTATTAACCACAGTAATGAAAAACTCCACTTATGAGATTATCTTTTAATTCCATGAACCATTGAAAGTATGTGAGAAGCTTATCTGCCATATGGATTTGAAGTTCCATAATAGAATATTACTGAGGGAGAAAATTTAACATTCCTTCCAACATGTTCAAAACCATTCTTTCTTTGAAATTCTAGGTCAGGTTTTATATTAGAATTTTATGGAGAATTGTAAAAGAAAGGGAGGTCCCATCTTCCCGGTTTTGTCCTAGGGGGAAAAATTACAAGAGGTCAAGTTGACTTTTGTTTATTCCAGTTCTTATTCTGAACCTCTCTTCTAGTTTTGGGAGTGATGGCAATAGCAAATTGGTCTCCATTGCCTAGAGTCAATATCAAATACTTTCACTCATCATTTCCACAGACTTTTAGACCAAATCAGAACTCCCATTTCTTCAGTGTGTGGACTTCAGTAAGGAGTTAGTAAGAAAACAGGAATTATGTGTGAATGTTGGAAAGGTTGACCTTCCATGTTTTTTTCTTCTTCAATGTATAAGAATATATGTGCTTTCAAATTGATCTCCAAATTGATAAATTTATCTATTATGATGGTGTCTTAGTTTTCCAGAGCTTTGAAAACAAATATCAAACAATGTGTCTATTGTCTTGTTTTGGAAAGTTAGAAGTCCAAAATCAAGATGTCAGCAAAGCTATGCTTTCTCCCAGAGCTGGTAGCATCCTGCTGATGCCAATCCTCCATCATAAGGTGATCTCTCTCTTCTGGCTTCTGATTTCTACTGTCTTCTGGCTTCCAGTTTCTCTTCCCTTATAAAACCTCCAGGCACATGGATTAAAAACTGACTTGATTCAATTTGGCCATATACCTTAAGTGATAATAATACCTTCAAAAGATCATCTTTACAATTGGGTTCACACCCACAGGAATGCAGATTAAGATTTGGAAATATCTTTTGTGGGTACTGTAGGGGACAGTGACAGTTTGAAGTTCTTTTATGAATCCCCCAAACAAAAAGATGATGTTTTTGAATAAACCGGTTCCTGTGGGTGTGGGACTTTGTGATTGGACTGTGTCCGTGAGGTGTGAGCCAGCTTGGGTCTCCACCCTCTTGCTGGTGTGATATAAATGAAGACACAGAGAGAAAGGAAACTGCCATATTTGATGCAGCCAAGTGCAAGAATGGATTTAAGGATCACTGGCAGCCAAAGCAGCAGCATAAAGTCCACCAAAAGGCTGGGCCCACAGAGCAGCTCAAGGCTGAAGAGACCAACCTAATGCCAGGTTGCCCACAGCTGAGTTCCTCAGAGACAGTGGATTCTGGAGGGAAAAGCAGGGCCCTTGGCAGAGATCTGTAGCCATTTTGCTTCATCATATAACAGTACCCCAAGATAGCATTTGTACCTAGATTTGAACATTTCATGGCTTGCTCACTCCTTGGAACTTTAAGCTTTTACCCCATATAAATCTCCTTTATAAAAACCAACACATTTCTGATACTTTGCTTTGGCAACCTTGTGGCAAATTAAGACAGTGAGAGTGGGGGTTGCATGGTTAGGGGAGCAAAGGAGAAGGGGTCTTGGTTTGCATATCCTTTTATTTACTTGTGTGTATATATATATATATATATATATACACAAATAGGAAAAATTTTGCAGTCTGCTTCTGAAAGGTTGTAGTATTTTGTTCTAAGAGAATTATGACTTGATCACTTTATTTTCTCAATTGTAATTTTAGTTTACACATATTATAAAATGAATAAAAGCTTTCAAGAAAAAATGGTGGCATAAAAACAAGCTTCCAATATCTCTAAGAAACTGACAAAAATAATTCCAAATAATTAAAAAACAAACAATTAAAAGCAGGGATAAAACACGCATCAGTTCTGAAAGTAGGGAATGCACCAGTTTTCTACTACAGGCTTGAGGCATTTTTTTGCATAATATGGTATAGATGAAAGCAAATTGACATAGACAACAAACATTGCTCTACATTTCCCTTTCTTAAGAATGCTGCATAAACTTCTTCAGAAATCTGAAAGAAATTTCCTATAATTCAGTTTGAAGTAATAAGAGCTCATGACAAGTCCAACATAGAAGGTATGGAATACCTTCCTAGGATACTCTTTTTTTTCAATATTGCTTAGTTGCAGAAGAGAAGTTAGAGGGAACTGTCCATCACTCCCTTTTCTGGTTTTATTAGGGTCTAAGTCCTCAGGGTTCTGAAAGCTGATTTTCCAATATAGAAGGGAGACCCTCTAATGTAGAGGGGTAAGGCTGAAGGAAAGGGGAAGCTGTGGGTAGAATCAGGTACTGATGCATCTGCTTACATCTAGTGAAGCAGCTGAGGACCCTTCTCTAGGCAGCTGTGCTGGTAATATGCAGGGCACATGAACTGGCTACTTGAGGTGGTCTGAGTTACTGTTGAAAGAAGTGAAATTTTCCAGTGTAGGCCTCTGGACCAACACGTAGCTTATAAATTGGAAGATAATAGATAAATTTTGGTATATCCACACAATAGACTACTACACAGCAAGAAAAAAACCCGAAGTACTCTCCATCCAAAAAATGGAGGAAGCTGGATGATTTATTCTGAGGGAACATCCGCAGTATGAGTCCATGTCTACAAAGTACAAACTCAAGGAAAAGTAACATATTTGATAAAACTAAGAACAGGAGGTAGGGAAATCACAGACACCTGTCAGCAGGCATGGCCCAGACCTCACCTATCCCTACCTTCTTCCCTGGGGCAATCATGAACTCATGCCAAGTGGCCATCTTCTGGTCTTAAGCTACCCCCATCTCCTTTCCTATTGTGTGCAATTCCACAATGTGGGAGAGATGCTAACTCTAATGAAAAGTCCTGGTCAGACTTTAAACCTGGTGTGACAGTTTGAGATTATTTATGAATCCCCAAAAGAAAGATTATGTTTATAAATGAATCTATTCCTCTGGGTGTGATACCATTTGATTGTACTAAATTCAAAGGATTTAAGTTTACTTGATAAAATCAATGTAGGGCTTTTGGTTCGACCGCATCAGTATGGCATGACTCAGGTTGAGTTCCTGCCCCCTTGGTGGACTATATATATGGATAATCACTCAAGACGACACATGGGAAGAGAGAGCTCTGTCATTTTTGATCCTGGAGCCCCAGAAAGAGATGCAAGTCTGAGAGTTTACAGCTGACTTTGGGAAGACAGCTGAGATTGATATAGGAAGCTCCAAGAGATGAGCCCTAAACAGGAAAGAGAAAGGACTGGAAGCCCAGAAAGAAAGGAGAGACCAGGCAGAGATCAGAGACCATCTTACATCAACATGTGGCAGCTGACTTTAGTGAGAAAGCCACCTTGAGTGGGACTCTTTACAGCCTTGTAACTGTGAATTTTACCCCAAATAAATACCTTTTGTAAAAGCCAACAGATTTCTGGTACTTTGCATCAGCATCCCTTTGGCAGACTAATATGCTTGGAAACTGGGAACAAGCAGCCACAGAACAGGAGTTCTCAGTGGCATGGCCCTCTGTCCCCAAGGTGGATAAAAACCACATACTCAATCAGTATAGACTGGTCTCTCTTCTCTCTTCTCCTGTGTGAAGAGAGGCGTGCAAAACTGCTGTCTGTCCCGACCCAGAGTTTTCTGCCACCCCAGGAGAACAGCTGTCATGGGCCTCCTTCCCTTGCTCTTTTGGATTCTTGTGCTGTGTGACAAAAGGATTATCTGCCCTTTCTGTACTCTATGCTGTACAAGTAATAAAAGGGTCAGTCTCTGGAAGTTTCTGTTTTGCCCCAAACCTGTGCTTCCATGACATATTATTGTAGCGACCACTTCACAGAGTTGACTTTGGGAGGGTGTAATGACTGGGAGATGGCGGGGGAAGGCTCCAGGTTACTGGTAATGTTCCATATATTGATTCTGGTAATGTTTATAAGGATTGTTCACTGTGTCAGATTTCACTGTGTCTGACTTAAGATTTAGGCGTTGTATTATATCTATGTTTTTGCTACACTGCTAAAAGTTGTGGCAAGGGAAAGAGACTTGTTCAGGGTACTTCAAGGATAAGTAGAGTTAATATACAGTTATATAATAGCTAGTCTTGGAATTGGAATGTAGTGAAGATAGAAGCAGCTTGAGGGCAACTTCTATTTCTAAAACATTATACTCACCTCCTCTGGGTGCAGGTGCCCATTTTTCTTTGTCTCTAAACTCACTCTCATTCTACTCCATCTTTCTGCTCTCTCTTCACTGCAATTTGTATGTGTTTTTTATTTTTCTACAGCCTTAGATAAATATCATGGCATCATTTTATCTGTTGCACCAACATTTTACTACTCGTCTCTCCACTTCTATGAGCAGTTCCTTAGAGGTGGCTGTGAATCGCCTGCATGGCCTTGGGTGGGTGCACATTTGGTGTGTAACATAGATGCTTAAATTCCAGAGACCGAACGCTGAAAGGATTCCCTTCAGAGAGCTATAAGCAGGGCTGGCAATGACTCACAACCCTACTCTTTCCACTTCTTTACTCCATGAATACAATTCAAAGGTGTCTCCTCCTAACACATGTAACTGAAATCTTATAACTGAAAATGCCGTGATGGTTTTCTCTGGGGTATGAGATTACAGGTTACTTTTACTATCTGTAATGGCATAACAAAAGTTATATTTGGTGCCTTTTCAATGTTCCCAGCTTAGTCATAAGTTTACCTTTTGAGCAACTGCCCCAGCCAGCCTTGCCCTAAGCATAACAGCAACTAGCAAGGCCTGCATCTCCAAAAGGTTTGGATGATAAGAACCACCCTAAGCTTCTTCAAACAACCCTGGTGGCTTCTTCTCTGAATGGCGCTTGCTGTTTCTGCCCATTGGTGCTGCATAATTTACTAGCAAGATATGTATCTCCACGTGGCTGGGATGCTGTCCTTAGCTTCTCCAAATGATTCTTGCCACTTTTGCCTTTTACACTGTGTATTTAAAAATCTGCCAATCCCTCTCTACAGGAAAGCCACAGTAAAGGCAAGAGCCGGTGCCTACATGTACTCTTCTTTCCTTGCTCCTCCACAGACTCTTGCGGGAGCCTGGGTTAGGTAAGTCCCAGGCTCCTCCACAGCCCATTTTTCTCCTCTTTCCTCTTCCAGGCTCTTTGATCTAATAAAGCTGCCCTTTCATGCATTCGTGCCTGACTGGCTGTCTGTGTTTGTACATCTTCACCTGAAGAACTTCCACATAACCCAAGGCATCTGCCATGCTGTAGATCCTTATGCCATGTTGCCTGTCCTGGCTCTATCTTAATGCTAAATAAGTTGATACTGGGTTAAGCCTGTTTTTTCTCATGAGTTTGTTAATCCAAACCATGGCTGTTGATTGAGCAGTGAGTGTTACAATGTTAACTAGTTAATTTACTCCTTAAGGTTATTTCAGCATTTAAATGATCAATTTCATTTGAAAATAAGTCTTTGAAAAAAATATTCAAGTTAAAGTCAATGCAAATTCTTCAGTATTTTTTTTAATAGTTTTCCTATACATGGCTCTTCTTGTCCCTTTTATGTGAACCTTTAATCAGCACTACACTTGTTAAATATATGTCCCAGAGACTTAAACCTTTGGTCTGTTCATGTGCTGGTTGAGCCCTGAATCTCAGCAGTTCAACACCTACTCTCCAGTTCCTTGGACTCACCAAGGACAACTAATAAGGAGATTATAATGGACAATGCCCATCCCAAAGAATAGAGAGTGTCTGCAACTGCTAGCAAGATAGTTTCATCTGTCTGCCCCATGGGATCTAAGCCTCCTCTCAGAAACAGAGTTGGCATCACCATTCTCAAACTCTCAAGACTGGGGAATGAACAATGCACCAAAGTGAACATTATTATTCTTAGAGACTTATTATTCTAGCAAAATGGAAGCATTTGTATCATAAATACTTCATCAGAAGTTCTGAGGAGAGGAGGAGTGAAGAATAGGGGCAACATGGGGCTATTTTTGGGACATTGGAATTGTCCTGTGTGACATTGCAATGACAGTATAGGCCATTATACATTTTATAATAACCTATAAATCTTCAATAATTTTTGGTAGCAAAAGTGGCTTCTTTCGCCCCTTTAGCAAAGAAGTCTGATGGTTTAATTAGTATATAACACATCATAATGAAACTTCCATATATTAAAGATAAATTCTCTCTCTGAGAAGCACAATCTGACTTTTGTCAGACTGGGGGGAGATGCTTTCAAATATTAATTTTTACTATTAGCAAATCTACAAAATAGAGGACATTTTTAAGGGGAAGTTATTTTCAATTTTATTCAGTCATTCAGAAGGAATCATGATATGAATTTTAAAAATAGTATTTTCTGTTTGACTTTGTACTTAACTTTTCACCTATCTTTTATAGAGAAGATTATAAAATGGGACACTTCAGTAGAAGCTTTGAGTATAATTCAAATAGGCAAAAGTTGCTGAAATAATTGTTTTTGGAAATCTGGAGCTTAAAAATATTATAAGGCAGTGACTACCAATACATAACAAAATTTATGCCAGGTATCTTCTGAGGTGCTCAAAGAAACTTGCATGTGTAATATCATTTGTCCTCACAAGCCATATAGAAAAGGTAAAAGACTAAAACTTGATTTTCCAGTATATATCACATGAGCTGGGGAATAATATTTATCAGGGTGGAAAATGTTTTCTTCATGGACAGGATTTGTACTTTTTTTTGGTACAAATGTAATTAGCTTCATATTTGTTTTAAATTTGTTTTGTAGAAACATAGTGTTTCAGGAATTATTAGAGTAAGTAAGATTTATAAAGTTATCCATAAATTTTCTTTTTCCTCTTATTTATTTTGTAAGCGTTTTTTCTGAATGAATAATAATAAACACCAAAATGTCTCCTTCTTTAAATTTAATTAATATATTTTGTGCCTAAATGAGAGGTACCAAATTGGATAGACAGGTAAGATCTATTAGTATTTTACTTTAAGAATATTGTTTTGATAATAAGCCCCTGAAGGCAATTAAAGATTACATAAAGATACAAAATGCTAGAAGTAAGCCCTATTGTTGTATTGAAAAATAGATAAATTTTAATTTTCACTTTGTAGAAAATATCATATTCTCTAATCTTTTGACTTTTGGGGGCTCAATTGATGTCCAGCTGTCATTGTTTATGTCTTCTGCTCTCTTTGCAACAGATAATTGTCTTGACCTTGAGAAATAATTTCTTTTTGAAAAGAATTAAAATAATCTATAATGAAAATGTTGCTATCCGCTTGTGAAGCTACTCTTTGATAAAGTTGGAAAAGGCAATCACCTTGAAGGACAAGACTTCACTCCTTGAAGGACAAGATCCATAGTTGCAACACTTGTAAACCTATCTTTCACATTCTAGCTCTGTGACTCAGCTCAATTTGCTTAATTCATATCAATGAGGTCATGTAATATTAGTCTTTCAGTGCTTGGCTTGCTTCACTCAACATAAGGTCCTCAAGACTCATCCATGTTATCTCGTGTGTTAATACTCTATTCCTTCTTACAGTTGAGTAATATTCCATTGTATATATATACCACAATTTGCTTATTCATTCATTTGTTGAAGGGCATTTGGGTTCATTCCAACTTTCAGCAATAGTGAATAATGCTTCTAAGAACACTGATGTGCATATAATTGTTCATTTCCTTGCTCTCAGTTGTTCTGGGTATATACGTATATACCCAGCAGTGGAATTGCTGGATTGTATGGCAGTTCTGTTGTTAATTTTCTGAGGAACCACCAACTTTCCTCCACAGTAACTGCACCATTCTGCATTCCCACTAGCGGTGGATGAGGGTTCCCATTCCTCCACATCCCCTCCAACACTTGTAGACCTCTGCTTTTTTTTTTTTTAAATAACCACCAGTCTAAAGGGTGTAAGATAATATCCCATTGTCATTTTGATTTGCATTTCCCTAATAGCTAGTAATGTGCATCTTTTCATGTGCTTTTTAGCCATTTGTATTTCTTCTTTGAAGAAGTGTCTGTTCAAGTCAGTTGACCATTTTTAAAATGGGTTGTCTTTTTGTTTTTAAGATATAGGATTTCTTTATATATGCTGGCTATTAGGCTCCTATTAGATATATGCTTACCAAATATTTCTCCCATTGAATAGGCTGCCTTTTCACTTTATTATCAAACTCCTTTGAGGTTTTTAATTTTGAGGAAGGGGCCATTTATTTTTTCTTTCATTGCTCATGCTTTGGGTGTAAGTTCATGAAACCATTTCCTAATACAAGACCCTATAGATGCTTTCCTACATTATCTTCCAAGGTCTTTATGGTCTTGGCTCTTGTATTTAGAACTTTGATCCATTTTGAGTTGATTTTTGTTGAAGAGGCCATTCTCTCCTAGTTGAAGGGGCTTGATTGCCTTGTCAAATATGAGCTGACTGTATATGCAAGGATCTGTTTCAGATCTCTCAGTTTGGTTCCATTGGTCAGTATGTCTATCCTTGTGCCGATATCATGCTTTTTTTTTTTTATTTGAGCAGGGTGTCCTTTGTTATTTGTGACTAGTAACCCAAGAAAATGTAGCATTGATGTGGAGAAAGTGGCTATGGAAGCTGCTGAGGGTAGGGAGTGGGAAGAAGAAAAGTGATGTGGGGGCATTTTCAGGACTTGGAGTTGTCCTGGGTGGTACTGCAGGACAGTTACTGGACATTGTATGTCCTCCCATGGCCCACTGGGTGGATTGCAGGAGAGTGTAAACTATAATGTGGACCATTGACCATGTGGTGCAGTAGTGCTCAGAGATGTATTCACCAAGTACAATGAATATCCTATGATGATGGAGGAGGTTGTTGTTATGGGAGGAGCGGGATGGGGGGTATATGGGAACCTCATATTTTTTTTAATGTAACATTAAAAAAATTTAAAAAAGTAACAAAAGACAAGAATGCTTTGTAATTTAGCCCAAGGGTGAGAATGCTATGTTTTTTTTTTTCTTTATTTTTTTCTTCTTTATTTTCTTTTAAATGCTACATTCAAAAAATACGAGGTCCCCATACACCCCCCACCCTCCTCCCACATCAACAACCTCTTCCATCATCGTGGCACATTCACTGCACCTGGTGAATACATTTTGAAGCACTGCTGCACCACATGGACAGTGGTCTACTTTGTGGTCTACACTTTCCCCCAGTCCACCCAGTGGGCCATGGCAGGACACACAATGTCCAGCATCTGCCCCTGCAGCACCACCCAGGACAACTCCAAATCCTGAAAATGCCCCCACATTATATATCTTCTTCCCTCTCCCTACCATCAGCAGCTATTGTGGCCACTTTCTCCACATTGGTGCTACCATTTCTTCCATTACTAATCACAATAGTTCTGCAGCGGAACACCAGTAAATCTACTCTAATCCATACTCTATTTCTCCATCCTGTGGACCCTGGGATGGTTATGTCCAGTCCCCCTCTACATCAAGAGGGGGCTTAGATTCCACATGGATGATGGATGTAATACTAATGCTTGCAGTTGTAGGCACTCCTGGCTCCCTGGTGTGGTGGTTGACCTTCTTCGCCTCCCTGTTATCTGGCCAGAGTTAAGTCCAATAAACCAGAAGGTAGGAGTTGCAAGAATGCTGAGGCTCAGGGCCTGGCTGTCACATGGACAGTCCAGAGATTCAGATCTCCTGAGTATACACCAACCCCAATGCCAACCACAGGTCTGGTAAAAGTAACAGAAAAGGCATGTGTAGAAAAGTCATATCTGGGTTCAACTCCATCACACTCAGGAACACAAACTCCAAAGTAGGGCCAGCTGATATGGCACTGAACTCCAGAGTCATCTGCCATGACCATAGAACCTGTGGGTCTCTGTAGCCCTCAGGAGAACCAGTACCTGGGATTCTATCTACTTTGGCTGTCTCTGGGACCCTGCTGAGGCATGCATAAGCATTACCCCTCTGATGACCTCCCGGCTCTTTTTTGGAGACTCATAGCCATATAAACACATTTCTCATTTCTATTTCCCCCTTTTATCCAAAGTCAAAAAGCAGTTTTTAATATTGGATATTACATGCAGGCTGAGATATTCTGCTGGTCTGAGTTGACCCTTTTATTCAAGGTCTTTTTCTAGTTACATCATCAGCTGGTGCTTGGTAGTAATCCCTTGGTGCCAGGGAGGCTCATCCCCAGGAGTCATGTCCCACACTAGGGAGAAGGTAATGCATTTACATGCTGAGTTTGGCTTAGAGAGTGGCACCTTTGAGCAACATGTACGTAACTCTCTACATAAGAGGCAACCGTTAGGCACCCTGCAGCTTTGGACCTAGTTCATATTTCAGGCGCACAGGCTCATAATCATAGCCATCAGTATCAAGGGCTCATAATTGGACCATCCATCTTTATCGGTCTTTGCCATTGCACTTGGGGGATTGTTACTGTTCCATTGGGGAATGTGATAGAGCTTCCCTGGCTAGGCCCTCAGCACTCCCTCAGTTGTCATTTTTAACTGAAACCACTATGAAAATATCCAAACATTTTTATGTACCCTGTATACATGCCCTGGAGAACTCCCTCTCAACCATGTGCCCCCTATCAATAACACCCCACACCAGTGTTCCTCCTGTACCATAGTTGAACATCTCTGTGGTCCAAAACTTCTTTAAAAATGAAGCCTAATATATTGCCAGGTTCCTTTAACAGTAAAATGCAATATAATGATGGGTTAAAGGTTAGATATAGAATATATATTAATTTAGAAAAATTAAGTATAGGGAAAAATAAATTGGAATAGCAAAAAATGAAAAAAAGAAAAAGTTTTGTTTTTGACATTTTGCCTTTCATCACTGCTAGAGGTGTTTCCCTGTATGTGTAGTGGCAAAGCAATTTCTTCCATTTCTTCCTCAGTGTCCACATCCTTTTTTTTTTCTAATTATTAAGTTTTTCTTCACATAAGTCTTAGATCACAGTAATTCACATATACAATACATGGTACTTCCACATATCCAACATCAAACATATTGTCTCTTCCCAAACAATGATCTTTTTACATGTTCATATTATATTTGCTGCAGCTGATATACAGATATTGAAATAATAGTTTTCAAACATGGTTCCATTTGGATTTGCATTATGGTTTATATTTTAGACTATACATTTTTCTAAATTTTTAGTTATCTTATGTTTTACATTATGGTTTACATTTTAGCCTATAGACGTTTATACATTTTTGTTGTAATTTAACATGTCCTGTATCCATTATTGCATGATGTTATGGAACACTTCCATTGAGGGTGGGGGGAACCTTTGAACATAGGAGATTGTCAGGTATGTGGTTGAAATTATAATGCAGAGAAAACTCTTTAGAAAATATAATATGGAAGGTTACCTGTTTAAGATGCTTAAATGGGTGCATCTGACACAGGGAAAGTTTCTAGAGAGTGTGAATATTCATTTTGACATAGTGGTTTATATCATTGGGTGGAGACCCATACAATGAGAGTGAAGGTATATCCACACCCTGGGGAGAACTGATGTTCTCAAACAGAGGGAATTGTATCTCTCAAGAGAATTGGTGGCTACCAATGCGTTAAGGCAGTCGAGTATGTCAAGCCCTCAATATTGTTGCAAGTATCTCTGAATATGGTCCTTCAAGTTATGAAGATTGATTTTCATGGTGGGCCCTGAGGGGAGGGGGAAGAGGTGTTGAATAGATAGAATCAATGTAATACCATGCGCTTTTGACCACTGTAGCTTTGTAGTATGTTTGAAAGTCAAGTATGTGATTTCTGTGAATTCATTTTTCTTTTTCAATATGTCTTTTTGGTTACTTGGGGCCTCTTACCCTTCAAAATAAATTTCAAAGTTATCTTTTCCAATTCAGTAAAAAACGCAGAGGTGATTTTTATTGGGATTGCATTAAATTTGTAGATCAGTTTGGGTAGACTAGACATCTTAATGATGATTAGTCTTCCTATCCATGAACAGGGATGTTCTTCCATTTATTAAAGTCTTCTTCGATTTCCTTGAACAGTGTTGTGTAGTTTTCTGCCTATGTTTAATTTACATCTTTAAATTTATTCTTAGATATTTGATTCTTTTAATTGCTATTTTAAATGGGATTTTTAAAAAGTTCCTCCTCAGATTGCTCCATTATTGGTGTACAGAAATGCTACTCATTTTTGCACCTTGATCTTAGAACCTGTGACTTTATTGAACTCATTCATGAGCTCTAGAAGCTTTGTTGTAGATTTCTCAGGGCTTTCTATGTATAGGAGCATGTCATCTGAAAATAGTGAAATTTTTACTTCTTCCTTTCCAATTTGGATATCTTTTATATCTTTTTCTTGCCTCAGTGCTTAAGCAAGTACTTATAACACAATATTAAATAGAAATGGTGAACGTGGGTGTCTTTGTCTTGTTTCCATATCTTGGAGAGAAAGATTTTAGGATTTCACCATTGAATATAAGGTTAGCTTTCGGTTTTTCATGTATACCCTTTAGCATATTGAGGAAGTTTCCTCCCATTTCTATCACTTGTAGTGTTTTTATCAGGAAAGGTTGATGTATTTTGTCAAATGCTTTTTCTGCATCTATAGAGATGGTTATGTGTATTTTTTTTCAATCTGTTTATGTGGTGGATTACATTGATTGCTTTTCTTATGTTGAGCCATCCTTGCATACCAGGGTTAAAACCCACTTGGTCATGGTGTAATTACAATTTAATTTGTCTGATGTGTTGTTGAATATGTTTAGCAAGTATTTTGTTGAAGATTTTTGCTTCTAGCTTCATTAGAGAAATTGGTCTGTAAATTTCCTTTCTTGTGGCATCTTTGTTTGGCTTTGGTATTAGGGTAATGCTGGCATCATAAAATGAGTTAGGCAATGTTCCCTCTACTTGTATTTTTTAAAAGAGTTTAAGCAGGACTGGTGTTAGTTCTTTCTGGAATATTTGGTAGAATTCACCTGTGAATTTTGTCCTGGGTTCTTCTTAGTTGGGAGGCTTTTGATGACTAATTCTACCTCATTACTTGTGATTGGTCGATTGAGTTAATCAATTTATTCTTTTGACCATGTTGGTCATTTATGTATTGCCATGAATTTTTCCATTTCCTCTAAATTATTCTTCTTGTTGGCATATAATTTTACAAAGTAGCCTTTTATGATACTCTTTATTTCTGTTGGGTCAGTGGTGATTTCTTTTCCTCATTTCTTAACTTGTGTATTTGCATCTTCTCTCTGTTTTTCTTTGTTAGTCTAGCTAAGGGTTTGTCAATTTTATTAATATTCTTGGAGAACCAGATTTTGGTTTTGTTATTTTTTCTAGTGCTTTATTATTTTCAACTTCAGTTAGTTCTGCTCTAATCTTTATTAATTCTTTTTTTTCTACTTCCTTTGGGGTTAGTTTGTTGTTCTTTTTTTTGTTTCTCCAGGTGTGCAGTTATGTCTTTCATTTTAGCTCTTCTAATATAGGCACTTATGGTTATGAATTTTCCTTTCATTACAGCTTTTACTGCATCCCTAGATTTTGATATGTTGTGTTGCCATTTTCATTTGTTTCAAGGTAGTTACTGATTTCTTTTGCAATTTCTTCCTTGGCCCACTGTTTGTCTAAGAGTGTGTTGTTTTGCTTCCATATTTTTTGTGCCTAATTCGGTTCTTTGCCCCTTACTGATTTCTGCTTATTCCATTCTGGTCAGAGAAATTACTTTGTATAATTTAGATCTTTCTGAATTCATTGAGAGTTGTTCTGTGCCCTAACAAGTGGACATTCCTGGAGAATGATACATATATACATGAGAAGAATGTATATCCTGCTCTATTTGGTTGTAACATTCTGTATATTTCTATTAGGTCCTGGTCCTCTAATGACTTTTTCAAATCTTTGTTTCTTTAATGATTCTTTGTCAAGATATTTTGTCTAGTGATGATAATTGTGTATTAAAATCCCCCACTAGGAGGAAGAGATGTGATGTGGGGGCATTTTTAGGGGTTGGAGTTGTCCTGGGTGGTGCTGCAGGGACAGTTACCAGATATTATATGCCCTCCCATGGCCCACTGGGTGGACTGTGGGAGAATGTGGACCATTGACCATGAGGTGCAGCAGTGCTCAGAGATGTATTCACCAAATGCAATGAATGTCTCATGATGATGGAGGAGGTTGTTATTATGGTGGAAGAGTGGGATAAGGGGGGTGTGGGGTATACGGGGACCTCATATTTTCTTAATGTAACATTAAAAAAACAAATAAAGACAAAAAAAACTTATATTGGAAAGTGATCACGTGTAGTTTACTCCTTGAGGACTTTTTTTTTAAAAAAGCTTGAGCCAGTGAGAAACTTTGTTATTGCCAACAATAGTCTCATTTGTAAGTATAAATATAAAATATATATTATCCCAAAATGTTGATGGAATAAATTCATTTCCAAAGTAAATTTTACAAAAAAAAATCCCCCACTGTAATTATAGAGGCATCTATTTCTCTACTTAGCTTTTCCAGTATTTGCCTTGTGTATTTTGAGGCACCCTGGTTAATATTTATGATTGCTCTTTCTTTTTGGTAGATTATCCCTTTTATTAATGTATAGTGTCCTTCTTTTACAATAGTTTTGCTTTCAAAGTCTATTTTTTCTGATATTAGTATAGCTACTCCTGCCCTTTTTTAGTTGTTGTTTTTTTTTTTTTTCATAAAATTTCTTTCCAGCCATTCTCTTTCAGTCTACTTACTTCCCTGGGTTTAAGGTAGGTTTCTTGTAGACAGCATATAGGTGGGCCCTATTTCCTTATCCATTCTTCAAATGTGTCTCTTGACTGGTGAGTTTAATCCATTAACACTCAATGTTATTATTGTCAAGGAGTTACTTATATTAGCCATATTTTGTCTAGGTTTAAATATACAGTAGCAATTTGATATTATGAATTCCAAAAATAGATATGGGACTATGTTTATAATCTAATCTGTACCTGGGCATGATTGAGTTATGATTGGGGCTTTGATTGGGCCATGTCATTAGGGCTTTGAGTCCCCACTCATTGGTGGGTGAGGACTCACAGATAAAAGGTATGGCAAAGGAAAGTGTTGAGTGTTCTTAATGTTGGAGTTTTGATGTTGGAGTTTGATGCTGAATTCTTAAGCTGGAGCCCTGGGGAAAGAGACAGAGCAATTCACCTGATAGTCTACAGCTGACCTTGTGGAGAGAGGCAAAGCCTAGAAACTGTCATAGATTACAGCTAATCTTGTGGAGAAAACAGTGGAACTGAGACCAGAGGAACTCAGAAAGCCTGAACCCTCAGCAGCCATCTTGCTCCAACACATGAAAATAGACTTTGGTGGGGGAAGTAACTTATGCTTTATGGCCTGGTATCTGTAAGCCCCTACCCCAAATAAATACCCTTTATAAAAACCAACCAATTTCTGGTATTTTGCTTCAGCACCCCTTTGGCTGACTAATACATGTGTTATATATTATTTTTATTTCTCTTTTTATCTTTTTAGGTGTCTTTACATTCTTTTCCAACTCTCTCTCCTGCTTTCTCCTTTTTGCCTGTGGAACTCTCTTTATTATTTCTTGAGGTGCAGGTTTCTTATTGACATATTCTGTTAATTTCTATTTATCTCAGAATGTATTGAGCTCTCCCTCATTTTTGAATACCAGCTTTGCTGGGTAGAGAATTTTTGGGTGGATGTTTTTTCTTTTAGCATCTTAACTATATCATACCACTGCCTTCTTGCTTCCGTGGTTTCAGATGAGAAATCAGCACTTAATCTTATTGAGCTTCCCTTTTATGTGATGGTTCTTTTTTTCTCTTGCTGCTTTCAGTATTCTGTCTTTGTTGCAAGCATTGGATAATTTGACAAGTATATACCTGTTGGGATTTATACTGTTTGGGGTGTGCTACACTTCCTGGATATGTTGGGAAGTTTTCAGTCATTATTTCCTCCAACACTCAATAGGGTTTGGAAGTTTTTGGCCATTATTTCCTCCAACACTTCCTCTTTCTTTTTATCTTTTTGTTCTACTATCTGTTTGATTTCAGATGTATTGTCTCCTACATCGCTGATTCTTTCCTCTGCCTGTTCAAATCCACTGTTGCATGCTTCTAGTGTATTTTTGATTTCTTGGATTATGCCATTTATCACCATCATATCTGTTATCTTTTTATAGATATGCTTATAATTCCTTCAGTATATTCTCATAGTGTCCTCTTAATCCTTATTCTCTTCCTTCAATACATTATGTTTATTCATGATATTTGTTTGGAGAGCTCTGATTAGTTGTTCCATGTTCTGCATCTCCTCCTGGTTTTTAGTTTGTTCATTGGATTGGGCCATGTCTTCCTGTTCTTAGTATGGCTACATAGCACTTTTTGAGTGCATCTGGTCATTTAGTCATGGCATTCATCAAATCAACTATTACAGCATTCTTGTTCAGTGGAGAACTTCCATTCCACAGGTAAGCTTAAGGAAAGGAAGTAAAATACCTAAAATGATAGATGTTGAAAGGAGAAATGTTCCTTCTACTGCCCTTGCTGGCCATTTGGTGTTCTAGTCACTGTGTCATGGCTTAGGCTGAGACCTATTTGATGGATGAAGTCAGCAACTCTTTAGTTGGGATTGTCAGAAATTATAGGTTAGCAGTTTGATATTATTTATGAATTCCAAAAAGAAATATAGATTATGTTTGGAAACTGGTCTGTTCCTCTGGGTGTGATAACCCTTTGATTGTTTTAGATTCAGCTGAGACACCTGATTAACTTATGTTAAGATTAAGGCTTTGATTCAACCATGTCATTAGAGTACAACTCAGCATTGAATCCCAGACCCCTTGAGCTGTTAAAACAGACTCTCACATGGAAGTAGACTCACAGAAGCAGATATTCACGAAGACAGAGTGCTCCATAGTTATGGCCCAGGAAGAGAGATGAGACTGATAATCTACAGCTGACCTTGTGAAGAGAACAGAGCACCTGAGCCCTGAAAAAATGAGCCCTGGGGGGAAAGATGAGCATTATGCCAGGCTATAGCTGAACTCAAAGAAGCTGGGACCATAGAAACTTAAGAGAGGAGGAAGACTGAATCTTCACAGACATTGTCCACCATCTTGCATCAACACAGGGCAGCAGACTTTGGGTGAGAATGTACCTCTTATGGTACTTTGAGTTGGACTCTTTAGGGCCTGGTAACTGTAAGCTTCTACCTTAAACAAATACCCTTTATAAAAGTCAACAGGGTTCTGTTGCTTTGCATCAGCACCCCTTTGGCTAAGTAATCAGATGTACTGAAATATATGCAGAAATTAAAGACTAAGCTGTCCTCTAGAGCACATATTAAATAATTTGAGTACTCTTGTTACTGTGGTTTTTTTCATCTAAGGTGCAAATATACAATTACATGTTTATTTTATTATGCTATAAACTTTATTTTTCAATCTACAATTTTGGCAACAATAAAATAAAGAATGAAAGTGCAAGTTTCAACATTAGGGACTGAATTTCTGAATTTCAAGCAAGTTGATGATGCTTATGCAACTGTATATAATGAATGCAAAAATTTATATCCACCAGGGTGTATTACTGATCACATAAAAACCAGAAGACACAAATTTACTAAAAAAGCATCAGCACTGCCTTAGTTTTCCAGAAACTGTGAGAAATGATAAGCTATGAGAAATACCACACAATGGATTGGCTTAATAAACAAGAATTTATTGGCTCAGTTTTTGAGACTAGATGTCCAGCATGAAGATATTGGCAAGTCTTGCTTTCTCCCAGTCTGTTGCATTCTGGTCTGACTTGCTACAATCCTTGGGGTTCCTTAGCTTAAATTTCTACATCATTCATTATATGGTAACCTGCCTCACTCTCTGGCTTCTTCTGACTTCTAGATTCTACTGATTTTTGTTTTCTAATGACATCCTGCTTTAACTGACTGTGTCTTAATTTTCTCTACCTATATGGACTCCAGTCTGATGGGTTAAGACCCACCTTGATTTAATTTGGCCTGATCTAGCAAATATAGTGAGTGGGATCTTGGAGTCCACACAAATGAGTCCATACTTTAACAAATAATAACATCTCCAAAGGTCCTATTTACAAATGGATTTACACCCACAAACTGGTTGTTGGGACTTGCAGAAGTCTTTTGTGAAAATCATGATTCAATTCCGAATCATTTAGATCAAATGACAATTATACTACATTGGTTTGTTCATTTTTTATTTCAAGTTTTCCTGAGCATGCTTATTGCTGTTATACTTTTTGGCTTTATCAGCAGAGGAAATGTTTAAAAATGTTTAAAAATGTTCACAAATGTTTAAAAAGTGCTAATTTTATATCAATGTAATTAGATTGAAAATAATAGAGAAGGAAAATCAGCAAATTCTAATAATGGTTCGTATTTTTCTTCTGCTAATAGACTCAAGTACATTTAGAGGTTTAATCTGTTGAAGGTGAAACATTTGACAGTAGAGTAATTGTTATTGAAAATTTGGTGAAAAAGTATATAACATTGGAGATAAATTGATTTATTTTTGTGATCATAAGAAAACACATTGCCTGTTGCACCTGAAATTTCAACTTGGCCTAGTGTTGTAGGGTACCTAAGAGTTACCTCCTGAGAGTCTCCTTCTTGCTTAAAAGTGGCTTCTTTCTAAGTCAAACTCAGCATATAAATGCATTACCTTTCCCACAATGTGGGACATGACTCCTGGTGATGAGCCTCCCTGGTGCCAAGCCATTACTACCAAGCATCAGCTGGTGATTTCCCCTTGAATAAAAGGAGGAGACTGTAAAGACAAATTAATTTATTTGGATAAGAGACTTCAAAATGAATTGGGAGGTCTTCAGAGGGGTCGCATTTATGCATGTCTCAGCAGGATCTCAGAGACAGTCAAAGTAGATGCAATACCAAGTAGTGGTTATTCTGAGGACTATGGGGACTCCCAGGTGCCATGGTCATGGCAGATGGCTCCAGATTTCAGTGCCTTGCCAGTGGGCCCTACTTTGGAATTTCTGCTCCTGAGTGTGACGGAGTTGGACTCTGATGTGACTTTTCTACACATGCCTCTTCTGTCCCTTTTATTGAACCTGTGGTTGGTGCTGGGGTTGGTGTATGCCCAGGAGACTTGAATCTCTGGACTGTCCATGTGCCACCTGGGCCCTGAGTCTCAGCAGTGTTGTACCACCTACTCTCCTGTTCACTGGACTTAACCCAGTTCAGCTGGCAGGGAGATGAGGATGGACAGCCATCACACCAAGGAATTGGGAGAGTCTACAGATGTGGGCATGAGAGTCCCATCCACCAGTCATGTGGGATCAAAGCCCCCTCTCAATTGAGAGGTGAAGTGGGCATTGTCACCCCAGGGTACTCAGGATGAAGGAATAAAATATGAATTAGGGTGGATTTACTGATATTTTACTATAGGATTATTGTGGCTCTAGCAATGGAAGAAATTATATCATTGAAGTGGAGACAGTGGCCTTGGGAGTGCTGAAGACAGGGAGAGGGAAAAGGGGTTTGATGGGGGCATTTTTGGGACTTAGAGTTGTCCTTAATGATATTGTAGGGACAGATGCAGGACATTATATATCCTGCCATAGCCTACTAAATGGACTAGGGAGGGTGTAAATTACAATGTGAACTATAATCCATGCTGTGTAGCAGTGCTCCAAAATGTATTCACTAAATGCAATGAATATACCACACTGATGAAAGAGGTTGTTGATGTGGGAAAAGTGGGGGGTGTGGGGAGTGGATCATATGGGAACCTCCTATATTTTTTAATGTAACATTTTGTATGATCTATGTATCTTTTAAAAATAAAGTTTAAAAAAACATGCTATCGGCAGACTAGAGCACAAGGGTATAAATAAGTTCTTGCTATATTAAGAAATCCATGTAGCAAAAATCAAATTTGAATTGGATTTTATATGTGCATAATTCATAATAACCTGCAATAATCTACTGGTAAAATGAGGAGCTGTAGTTGAAAAAATATTAAATATTTATATATGTAAACAGTAACTGAACTACAAAAAATAATGAAGCATAGCAGAACATGCTTTATTTCTTTGCTGTTCATGTTATGTCAGATTTTTTAAAATATTTGAGTCTTTACAAAATACCTTGTTAATCAACCTATGTGCTCAATAATGGCATTGAACATTTTTTTTTGTAAATGAGTCCTGTTAATATTATTGCATTTTGCTCAAAATATTTGTACATCTTTTCAAAATAAAGTGTTAAAACTTCAGCTTGTGAATATTTTTAGCAAATATTGGCATTGGACACTAAGTTCACAAACACGAAGACATTGAAATCTCTACCTAAAATATCAAAGTATTTTTAGGTAAAGATAAATAGATGATGAAAGTATAGACTGCTAAGTATTTTTTAAAATTCTGGACTTACAGTTTGGGATCTGGATTGCAGGAATATTCTTTTGATAAGGCACCTGTTTTAATTGGAAAAATGCATAGAGTCAGTGCTTCATTGACATTAGATAGAAAAGTGTTAGTTTTACAGGATCTAAATTTGACAAAACTTTAAGAGAAATCATAAATAGAGACATGTAACTAGTTTTGTATAGAAAAATACTTGTTGAAGAGAGTTACTTTGAATAGAAGGAAGACTACTTATAAAAATATTTTGGCTAAAAAATTTATTTTTCTGAATTTTGAAAAACAAAATTCAGAACTGGAAACATTCCTTATTCAGGAGAATTTTAACTGATTTTGCCAGATAGAACAGCAATTGTAGGATCTATTTTCTTGATTAAAATATTATAGTACACATTTAAAGAAGAATTAGTACCAATACACTTCAAACTCTTCCTAAAATTTCAAAAGGTGAGAATACCTCCTAATTCATTCTATGAGGCCAGCATTACCCTAATACCAAAGAGAGATAAAGACAGAAAAAAGAAAGGAAATTACAGACAAGTTTTCCTTATGAATAAGAAAATAATCTGTAACAATATTCTAGCAAGCTGAAATCAAGAGCATATTAGAAGCATGATACACTGTGACCAAGTGACATTTATCCTAGAAATGCAAAGGTGTTCAACATATGAAAATAAATCAATGTAATGCATCACATTAATAGAATGAAAGAAAAACATCACTTGTTCATCTCAACAGATGTCAAAAAGACATTTGACAAAATTCAACACACTTTCATGATTAAAACACTCAGAAAAATAGGAATGGAAGGGGACTTCCTCAACATGATAAAGGTCATTAATGGAAAACCCACAACTAACCACGTACTTAATGGTGTAAGTCTGAAAGCATTCCCTGGAAGAGCAGGAACAAGACAAGGATACCAGCTTATCACACTGCTATTCAGCATTGAACTACAAGTTCTAGTCACAGCAATTAGGCAAGAAAAAGCAATACAAAGTATCCAAATTGAGGAAGAAGTAAATCTCCATTCACAAACAACCTGATCTTATATGCAGAAACCCCAAAAGAATACACAAAAAAGCAACAGGAGCTCATAAACAAATTCAGCAAAGTTTCAGGGAAAAATATCAACATGCAAAAATCAATTCTGTTTTTATAACTAGCAGTGAACAATCTGAAGAAGAAATTAAGGAAACAATTCTAGTTATGACGCATCTAAAAGAATAAAATAGCTAAGAATAAACCTAACCAAGCAGGTGAAAGACCTGTACACTGAAAACTACAAAATATTGCTGAAAGAAATCAAAGACCTAAATAAATTACAATAAATTCCACATTCATAGATTGAAAGATTTCATTGTAAAAATGTCAATATTATACAAAGAGATCCACAAATTCACCACAATCCCTAACAAAATTCCTGCTGCCATTTTGCAGAAATGTGAAAGTTTATCATCAAATTCATATGGAATTGCCAGGAGTCCAGAATAGTTAAAATGACTTTGAAATAGGAACATGGTTGGGGGATTCACATTTCTTGATTTTGATACATATGGAAAAGCTATAAAGAGTGTAACCAAAACATTATGGCATGGAGTAATGATAAACATATATATTAAAGGCACAGAATTGAAAATCCAGAAATAGACCCACACAACTGTGTTCATTTCATTTTTTTTTTAAAGGAGGTACTGGAAAATTGAACCCAGGACCTAGAACATTGGAAGCAGGTGCTCAAAAACTGAGTTACACCTACTCACACTGTTCAATTTATTTTTGACAAGGGTGTCAAGTATTTACAATGGAGAAAAAAGGTCCTTCAACAAATGTTGGTGGGAAACTGTATATCCACATGTGAAAGAAATTAAGTTGACCCCTACCTCAAAATTAACTCAAAATGGATCAAAGGGCTAAATATAAGAGCTAAAACCATTAACCTCCTAGGAAAAAACATAGGGAAACATCTTCATGAACCTGTGTTATGCAACTATTTCTTAGACTGTACCCGAAAAACATGAGCAACAAAATAAACAATAGATAAATTGGACTTCATCAAAATTAAAAAACTTTTTTGCATCAAAGGACATTATCAAGAAAGTGAAAACATAACCTACAGAATGGAAGAAAATAGTTGCAAATCATATGATAAGGGTCTAATATTTAGAATATATAGAGAACTCTTACAACTCAATGGCAAAAGCACAAACATCTCAATTAAACAGTGAGCAACGGACTTTAACAGACATTTTTCCAAAGAAGGTATACAAATTGCTAACAAGCATATGAAAAGATTATCAACACCATTATTCATTAAAGAAACGCAAATCAAAACCACAATGAGAAACCACTTCACACCCACAAAGATGGATATTATTTTTTAAAAAGGAAAACAACAAGTGTTGGAGAGGATACAGAGAAATTGAAACTCTTGTGCATTGTTGGTGGGAATGTAAAATGGTCTGTCATTGTGGAAAGTAATATGGCAGTTAAGTATAGAGCCAAAAAGTTAAGAATAGAATTATCATGTGATCCAGAAATTCCACTCCTAAGCATATATCCAAGGAAACTGAAAGCATGAACTCAGTTATTCATTTACCAATATTCATAACAGCATTATTCAAAATAGCTAAAAGATGGACAGAAACCAAGGTTTATCAACAAATGAATGGATAAAAAAATATGGTACATATGCACAATGAAATATTATTTGTTCCTAAGAAAGAATGCAATTCTGAAACATACTGAAAAATGGAAGACACTTTAAAAATATTATGCTGAGAGAAATAAGCAAGGCATATAATGACAAATACTGTATGATTATACTTACATACAGTAGTTAAAAATAGCAAATTCACAGAGACAGAAAGATTAGAGATTACCAGGTAAAAGTGCCTGGCTAGTCAGCCTACCTTTCCAGGGGAGGTGTTTTAGTTTCCGCTTTCCTATATTCCTATGTTGAATCTCAAGGTCAGAGATTCAGGGCGGCGGACTTGGCCCAGTGGTTAGGGCATCCATCTACCATATAGGAGGCCCACGGTTCAAACCCCGGGCCTCCTTGAGCCCTGTGGAGCTGGCCCATGTGCAGTGCTGATGCACACAAGGAGTGCCCTGCCACACAGGGGTGTCCCCGCATAGGAGAGCCCCACGTGCAAGGAGTGTGCCCTGTAAGGACAGCCGCCCAGTGGGAAAGAAAGTGCAGCCTGCCCAGGAATGGTGCTGCACACACGGAGAGCTGACACAACAAGATGATGCAACAAAAAGAAACAGATTCCTGTGCCAATGACAACAACAACAGAAGCGGACAAAGAAGAAGATGCAGCAAATAGACACAGAGAACAGACAACTGGGGTGGGGGGGGAGAGAAAATAAATAAGTAAATAAATCTTTAAAAAAATTCAAAGAGGGCTCTGCTGGCTGACTTCAATGAAGAAAAGCACCATGAACTCCCCTCCCTTTTCCCTTAAAACAGCTGACAGGAAAGAAGATGTCTGTTCCCTCATCAATTGGTTGCAGTGAGCCAAGTGTTTTACCTCAGCTTAAAATTTTGGTGGTGGGGGAGGGAAACTCTTCCCATACACCAAGGGGGCTTGGTAACTCAAGTTTATTGTTTCTGCTTCTTGTCTCTCTGCCCTTCACCTTCCTGGGAGTTGTGTAGCACTCTCCTGATCTGCTGACCCTCAAAGCAGGACACTTGGGCAGCTTTTTTCTCTTTCTCTTTTGTTTTTGTGAGAGCATTCAGTTCCACCTGTTACCATCTTCTCACAATTCTCCAGAATGTGCTTTTAATTGTATCATTTTTATTTTGAGATTGACTTGTGTACTTAAATGGTCACATTTGTTAAAGCCATTTTCTTTTGTTTATTTCCTGATATTGTTGTAGCCCATTCTTTGGGGACATATTTATCAAGTGATATAGACATAGAATCTATTTTAAAGATACTATGATAGGGATTTGGCAAGGATGCCAGAAAATTTTTAAAAGAAAAGATTGAAAACTTGCATTTGCCTATTGAGATAAAAAGTACCTCTCAATAGTACTATGTTTGTAGAAAGATATTTTTGTGAAACCATTTCAAAAAGATTAAAAAAGCAGATGAGATAACACTAGATATTGGTATTTTAGGGAGTCTCTCACACCATCGATGTCACTACATGCACTGATTCTAATTATTTCAAAATGTGTTTGTGCTCAACTGCCTATTTCTGGAAAGCTATTAGCTTTTATCAGACTGAAAACTCTAGAATGGTCAATTACCTTTAAACTAAAGTTTGCTCTCTCAATATTGCAACAAAAGTTACACTAAGATTTACTAAGAATTACTACTGCAAAATACCCAATTTGTGGGCTCAGTTATTTATATATCCTGTAGTGTTTATTAATGATGAAAGTATCACCTGTTATTTCTACAAATGTATCAGATAAGTTGCAGGAAACAATTAACAATTATTTTGATTTTCCAATTTCATATTTGCTTTTGATTGTACATCAATTAATGAGCTAAAATTCAATGTAACCTTTGGAGAAGGGGTGCTGAAAAGATGACCATTCTTCATTTGTAAAAGTTAAGTGATAGGAAATGGAATTTTAATATCTGATAATATATGATAACTTGTGATTTAAGAGGGTGAATATATTTATCTCACAGAAAAATATATGTCTAATTTATTTTTACCTTGATAGTTTCAAATCATCGAACATGAATAAACATAAATTTCTGCAAGAACGTTCAAAATGATTTAAATTAAGAAACCTGAAAAGTAGTAAAGAAAAATGTACAGAAAATTTTTTTTCTAAAGTTATCCTTCTCTTTCTCTCTCCAACTTTTTTCCTTTTCTTTTCCCATGTACACCCATTTATCACCCAACATTTTCATTATTGGACTGTAGTCTCTGAAAAAGAGATCAGTCATTTCAAAGTCTAGAGTTTTTGAATATAGTCTAACTACTGCATACCTTTAATGTGGTGCTGTTTTAATTTCTTACTAATGATACTATACTAAAATCTTTACTTATGAATTTCTCTTTTCACTTAAAAGAAATAAATATGGTAGTGATAAATGATGAGTATTTGTGAATGCAAGCCTGAAGGGCATAATAGAGTAAAAGATCTCAACTTCTATTATACTGCCATTTATTCAATGAAGCCAGTCCCACGTATTTTTGAAACTTGAGTCCACTGCCTGACAAAGGTATGTGACAGATGTCCTATACATTCTCAGAATTTCTCTATGTAAGTTACCATTCTTGTCTTGACTTTTGGTTTAGTGTCCTGGTTTTAGTTGTTATCTTCACGTTGGTATTTGAACATTATGGTTTGACACTTGGCTCTCCTTTAAGAACTTCTTTTGACTCCAGTGTTGAGCAAATTTCTAAAACACCTCATATGAGTTAGCCATTTTCATTGGCAAAATCTTGATACACCAGTTCCACTGTCTTATTTCTTCTTGAAGCAGGCCCCTGGGTACTTCTATGCTATCATTAGTGTGAAGTATATATTAGGAAGTTTATATGACCTTTCTTCTAAAATAATTGTATGACATAAATAGAAGTACTTCTTTCAATTAAACTAGTGTGGTTTGGCTATAGAATATAAGAGGGATCTAGCTATTAGAGATGTAGGTAGTCTTCATTGTAATAGAGACATTATTATATTTGATATAATTGAATATTATAATGCCTTAAACATATTTAACTCCATAAAACAAAAATATTTAATTTGGTTGTATATGATCATAAACTTATTTCCAAAGTGAATTTGAGGTCAGGCTTTAGACAGAGGGAATTGAATAGGTCTGGCCTTTGACTTTCAAGAAACAACCATCTGAGACATCCAAGATATCCAACAATTTCACGTAGCTAAGTGGCTTTAGTTCTGAAGCAATTCATTTTTCCTAAATGGCTTTCCATTTAATGTTGTGTGAACCTCCGTGTAATGATCTCCACCAGTACAGTTAAAAGCCTTCACAATTAAATCAATATTCAATGGATTCCTTTATCCTTCCTAAGCAATTTCCTGCTGTGTTTAAACTTGTTGCACTTAGGCATATTGTAATGGAAAATATAAAATCTGAATTGGAATTGTTTTCTGTGGCAAATACGTTTTTGCTAAATATGTTTTATATTAATTTATATAATTGCATAACTTGTAATGATAGTTATAGTTTAGGAAATATAATGCTCTTTGTGAATCTATGGAAAATGCTATTATAATACAGCCAGACATGGAAGATAGAAATGTTTATATTTATCTTTTACCATATATTCTTCCTAAGTACTTCATGGGGAGCATAATTCATGGTGGTCAGGAGTTAGACTGAGCTGGGTTTTAAGATCTGATCCATTTCCTAGCACTCTTACCTTTGGCTGTTTACTATGTGAAAGCCTGTAAAATGGGATTGAATAATAGTATGTCTGACATACTGTTGGCTCAAAATTTAAATTAGGTGATGTATGTAACTGCTTAGTACAGTTTCTGGAACCTAATAAATGTTAACTATTATGATCACTTTTACTTACTAAATAATGTCTCAACATGAAATTATATTGTGATGCTATTTAAGGAAACTACATGGACCTATAATATTTCAAATTTAGTCAGCAAGTTAGGGAAGAGATATCCCATAAAAAATAATTATTTTCCCTACAGAATTTTCATATCATATTTTCTGTTCTACAATGGCATAGTATGATTTGATTTGGCCTATTTGGTTATGATTTACCAAAAAATGAATTACGCTCATTTATTTTAAGATTACATTAACTATATATAGTAAAGTCCACAAAATGATTATTTTGGGTCAGTGCTTTAGCTTAAATACCCAGATTCTCTTTCAAAACTATAGTAATAGATTTATTAACTTCAGTGGAATAACGTTCTACTATTTCAATATGCGTGGGTATAAGGAAATACTTGCAAAAAATAAAAATGATCAAAAATTGTTTTAGTAGACACAACTTATGGCCATGTTCTATAGTTATGGCTGAACACAGAAGCCTAAATTTATCGCACATAATTAGTAGTTGCTTAACACTGAATGATCAAGTGTTAAGCAACTACTAGCTATCAGATTATTAGAGCATACTGGGTAAATAGATATCTGTAATTGGATTATACTTCACCTTGATTTTTAAATGTTATTTGGGGTTTATTGGGTTAGGGTTCATATTTTTAGAAATCCTACCACAGTCCATGACTGATGAGATTTAAACTAAAATTTTGTCTCAGACCTATTATGCTATTTTGAGGTGATGGATGGAAAGAAACGAAAGAGAATTTCCCTACATTGTCACATCGTTCCAAAGGTTCTTGGAATTAAAGTCCAAAAGTTGCTATCTGGAAAGAACTAAATCTTACTATTTTATTATATCCTTTGAGTTCTGTGAGGACTTCTGGCATTTTGAAAAGAGCATCAGCTTTGCAATTAGAAAGTCCAAACTCCAGCTCTGCCACTTACTTGGAATTCTCCTAATTCTTATGACCCTCTGTCTCTTTATTTATAAAATGGGACTTTTGAAGGGTTAGTGTGAGCATACAATAATGATAACCATTCAGATTACTTCCATGAGAAAGTGGTTATTTCTTTGTTTAGGGTTCTTACCCATTCATTTATTTTTTACTTTTAAAACAAAATCTGATGGTGCTCATTATGATACTTTATCGTGATCTTTTTCCATAATAAATTCAGTGATAATGAACCCACTATTTTGGAATATCTGCTTCCCTTATTATTAAAGTCACATGCTTGAGAAAATGTGTTATTAAAAAAAAAGGAACTGCCTTGAGTATTAAATAACTGAGGTTGAACTGTATGCCTAGAGTCTACTTAGTCATTATGACTTCTCTAGGCCTTGGTTTCCTCATTAGTAGGAGAATAAACAATATCTGTCTTGTTACCTTACAAGGAATTATGAGAATCAAATCAGAGCTTGATTAAAAATGCTTCCCAAACTGAATAGGAATTTGCGAATGTAGCCTGTCCTCTTTATTCAGCTATTGTTGAAGTAATGGTTTCATTTCTGTAGAATGACTGAATATTGGTTTTATTTTGACATTCTACTTTTTCATCACCTCACCTTGGACTCTTTCAAAATGGCTGGTTGCAGTTAAGACGGTCTGTTACCTAGCAACAGTGGTTCCTGAATGGCCTCTTTAGCTATATAGCTCTTGGATACAGGTTTCCTTCATATGTCACGGTTTACTAGGTTATTCACATTCACTAAATACATCTGTGGTATTTCCATGGCTAATTAAGTTAATGGACATATATGACCATGACTAAAGGTGACACATAGGTTATCACCTCTTAGAAAACTTATTATAAATCTGCTTTTACCTATGTGTGAACTGTAAGAATTTATTTTTTGAACCGAAGTCTCCTTTGATTATTACAACCATGACTGCTTATCAATAAGAGCTGATGTCTTTGAATTTCATAAAAATTTATAAAATTCTATATTTCCTATTTATGTGACAGGTATGCAGTCTTACTATGTACTTGCAATAATAGCAATGCCCCAACCATAGAGTTTTATTTAAGCTAGCAAGTAATTACCTGTCACAATAGACCTATAAACAGGCCCGTGCTTAATAAATCTCTTAATGGTTGTTTTCCAGTTAAAGAAAAGTGTTTAAATTGGCTGTTAACCTGAGTGCTTAGTTTTACTAAATGTCATAGTAAATGGAACCTAGTTCTTGGTTCCACTGAAGCACTTTTTTCTCAAAGTGACTATGTAAATCATTGGAAATGTGCAAGCATTTGGAGTAATCAAATTTCTCCCAGTACTCAGCCTGAAGATAGTCCTGACAGTTGAAATTAACACTAATCAGTTTGTGGCTATGTTAACTGATATAGGACTAAGTTATTGTTTGCTTTGGGATTATTTCTTGTTCTTTACCAAAGTCATTGAGGCAATCATAATAATCATTTGTAGAACCTGATGTGGAACCAGAGATAAGTAATACCTTGAGTTTGGCATTTACACTTTAACATCCTATAGTATGGTACAAGCAAGATAAATGGTTCCTCAATGCTTAAAATTCAAAATATTAACTTTAATTTCTGAAAAGAAAGCTAAGAACCAAATTCATCTAAGTTTTTTTCTCTTTTCTCAAGATATCATATGACTTTTTAATGAAATCTTATTTATTATGTCTAGGGTCTTGTTTTTCACACAGCACTCAAGAAGCATATGTGTGCAAATTATTTTTCCTGCCACCTACTATATTATTCCCATGTGCTACTTTAGAAACAGAATGGTTATGAGTAGAGATTTTAGGGGAAGGAGAGTTGAGATTGATTTCTCAGAGCAAGCAAACTCTTAGTACTGGATTTTCATCTAATAAAAACATTGTTACCTCCATGTCTGGGACCAAAGCATATGGATCTCTTACCTCATCAATAATGACATATACTAGTAATTCACTTGAAATGTCAGTATGAAACAATATGCTCTTCAATTAATAACCAGGATTATTTCTTTTTTAAAGAAGTAAACAAAGATAAATATATATACAAAAACATTTATGGCCATTAACCATTTGAAAATTTGCGTAATGCTACACAATATAATCAAGGGAATACAAACTTAAAAATAGTTATGTTGTTAATTTGTAGCCTATTGGATTGGCAAAAATTTTGACAATATCAGTTGTCAATGAGGTTTTCTGGAAAACAGCTATCCTCTAACACTGCTATTGGGAATGATGTGTATGCAGGCATTTTACTGACTGTAAAACTAAAAATGTGTATAACCTGTGACTACCAATTTCGATTCTGTGTATCTGCAAAAGAGAGTAGCACATCTACCTAACGAGATATAAACAGGAATGAAATGGGAACAAATTAAATGCTCATCAAAAGGGGAAAGGATAGATAAAATGTAAATTAAGAAATAATGCCCTATGAGCAAGATGCAGCAGAAGCAGCCAGGTGAAGAATCAGACTCACAGATAGTTTAAAGTATTGAAATGATAAGGCACAGAACATAAAATGATAGTACTCTGTTTAAAGAATAAAGACAATATTGAAAGTATGATTAGCGAATAAGAAACTCAAAATTCACTAGGCAGATTTTTTAAAGAATGTAATAGAAAATCTAAAAATCAAAACAGCATATAGTAATTGAAATGAATTACACAGATGATAAAGTAATTAATAAAATAGAAGATAGAGTCAAAGGAGTTATCCATAATGAAGCCAAGAGAGGCAAATAAATAGAATAAGTGAAAGCAAGATTAGAACACATAAAGGTAAGACAGTTCAGCCTATGTCTGAAAAGGTTTCAGAAGTTTATAATAGGTGGAAAGGCTGATTTTTTTCCCACAGAATTCTTAGATTCAGAAAAGTTCACAAATCTTTTTGGATTGTCACACACACTCAACCTTCATTCTACCCTTTTTCTCTGGTTAGAGAAGTTGGAAGGGTGAAAACTACCTTTCCCAAATTTTTATGCAATGAGGTTTCTTGCTCTGAATTACTTTCTGCTAATTAGAAGCATTCATGTGATCTTTGGAAGGCAAAAATGAGGTAGAGACTCATCTGTGGTTTTGCTGCTGTGTCTTAAGTTCCTGGAAAGGTGGCTTGCTTGCAAAGTGACCAGGTGCCAATCCTTCAGCTGTGTTCAGAGTCTCAGAAAGGTGTGATGGCAGTGGTGGTGGTTCTTGCTTTGCTTTCTAATTCCTGGAGTTTACTTTTTTTTTTTTTTTAAAGATTTATTTTTATTTATTTAATTCCCCTCCCCTCCCCCGGTTGTCTGTTCTCTGTGTCTTTTTGCTGCATCTTGTTTCTTTGTCCGCTTCTGTTGTCGTCAACGGCACGGGAAGTGTGGGCGGCGCCATTCCTGGGCAGGCTGCTCCCTCCTTCGCGCTGGGCGGCTCTCCTTATGGGTGCACTCCTTGCGCGTGGGGCTCCCCTACGCGGGGGACACCCCTGTGTAGCAAGGCACTCCTTGCGCGCATCAGCACTGCGCATGGGCCAGCTCCACACGGGTCAAGGAGGCCCGGAGCTTGAACCGCGGGCCTCCCATGTGGTAGACGGACGCCCTAACCACTGGGCCAAAGTCCGTTTCCCTGGAGTTTACTTTTAAATTCCCTTTTTTTTTTTTTTTCATCTGGGTATGAAAGTCATGAAGCTGATGTGGATTCTTGATTTCAGTTTTGGTGTGGTGACAGCTTCAGGGCTTCTGTTCCATATTGTTCTTGGATATCTAGTCTAGAATCTGTTCCTTGGACCCTTCCAAAAAGTTGTAGGTACCTAATCCCCTAATTAAATCTTTTCCTGCTTTGAAGCATAATACCTTTTTTCTTCTTCTAAACCTTGACTAAGACAGACTAAGATCCTTTGGGTATATTCTTTCTTACATTATAGAGAATAATGTGAGTGGAAACTCCTACGGTGATTCCTAGCCTTGACAATAGAATCAGTGACAACATAAGTAATGTTGACTTTTCTTCACATGAATCCCAGAGTATTAGTACAGAGTTAGCTAATCATTCAAAGTCTACAAACAACATTGATTTCAGTTTGACAAATCACCCTGTCAAGATGAGTCCTGCTATACTATTTTTTGTGACACAGTTTTCTTGTATCTTTCTCCTAGCTAGAATTGTATAACATATATAAAAGCTACTACCTGTGAAAAATAGAGGTCAGTATTGATATATATCCCTATGGTTAACAAAATGCAACACTAAGAACATTTTCATGGGTATTTATCATGTGGAAACCTCATAATGATTAAAAAGAAATCAATGGAGCTGATTAAGCTATAGTTCTTCATGTTCATATATGATGTGATTGCTAAATCAGTCAGTTTATTCAGACTCCAAGTGAGCTGTCCATTCACTAATAAAAAGCAGATTTAATCCCTGAGGAAACTTAGACAAATCAACAGACACTTGACCTAAGCTATGTATTGCTCCTGGTAAGAATCAATGTGTGCCAGGTGGTCATTTAACAAAATTTATATACCTGCCATTTGGTTTTTCTTCAGTAATCTCAGGGTCTTCATTTTTAGACAAGTATGGTATAAAATAATCTCAAAGAATTTGTGCAGTCGAGTCTTAGGACATATCACTTGCTGTCAGCTGTTCTTCCTGAAAAGAAGATAGGTTGAGTTTCTCCTAATTTTCACATTAATTTCAAGGGTAGAAGTATAGGAATTGAGTATTATTAGATTATCCAAAATTTTATACTTTAATATATTACAGATTTAATTCTGGTTCATAGAAACTATATATGTATAGATTTCCATTCTGGAAACAAATTAGTTTGTGTAGATCTATGTGCTGGTTGTAGTATAATCTTAGAATCTGCAGGTCTGAGATTAAAACTACAATGGTGCAAATGTTCTTTTGGCAAATATGGCAGGGGTGGGCTACTGGTGTAGGCTGTCAGTGTGGGGGGATATCCTGGATAGGGTGCACCTGGGGCATGCCTCTAAGGAATATGTAAGTGCTCATCTTGTCATAGTGTGTTATCTCAGTGGGTGGAGACCCACACAATAAACAAGAAAATATTAAACACCCAACCTGGGCAATCCTGCTATGTTCTCAATTAAAGGGAAAAGAATCCCTCGAGATCATAGGCAGTGCCTAATAAAAGAAAATAAACCAATATCTCAAGCCCTCAATATTATTGCAGATAACTATGAACCTTATTCTTTAAACATTGAAACTTAGTGATTACCATAAGTTCCAAGGGGATAGGGTTGGGAAGAATAGAATAGATGAAATATATGGCATTTTTAGGACATTAGAATTGTTCTGCATGATCTTGCAAAAATGGATACAGGCCATTTTAAATTTCATCAAAACCTATAAAAATGTATGGCGCAAAATGTAAACTGTAATATAAACTACTGACCATGCTTAGTAGCAATGCTACAGTATTTGTTTATCATTTGAACAAATGTACTATCCACATGTTAAATGTTATTAATAGGGGAGAGTGGAAGAGAGGGAGGGCATTGGGTTTGTGGGAATCCTCTGTATTTTCTATGTGACTTTTCTGTAACCTAAAGCTTCTTTGAAGATAAAATGAAAAAAGAAAAAAAACTGGGGGGACATAGGGAAGAAATTGTCACTGTACATATAAGATAACAGATCTTACAGTGATGAAAGACACAATGTATAGAAAAATTTTATTTTATTTCAAATTTTTAAATTTTTCTATTTTTAATTTTTAATTTCATTTGTTATTTTAAAATTTATTATTACTTTTTTTCTTATTAGTATTATTTGGTTATTTTTTGGCTTCATTTTTGGAGAGGTTTTGGATAACAGAAGGGTCACATCAGTTGCAGGGGAAGATCACTGGTGCAGGGTGTCACTGATGTGGGGATGCGTGGGGAGGGTGCACTTGGGACATGGCTTTAAGGCATATAAATATGTTCAAGTGTTCATGAGGTGTTGTATTGGGGGTGGAGACCCGCACAACAACTGAAAGAATATTGAATTCCCATCCTGGGAAGTCTTGCTATATTCTCTAATAGAACAACAAGAATCCCCGGGGGACACGGATAATGCCTATGAAGGAAGACAGACCATTATGCCAGAGATTGATATTGATGATTGTACTTATGAACCTTTTCTGATGAAATTGAAACCTGGCTAGTATTATATATTCCCTAAGAGTTACCTCCTAAAAGTCTTCTTGTTGCTCAAATGTGGCCTATCTCTAAGACAAACTCAGCATATAAATGTACTACCTCCTCCTTGGTGTGCAACATGACTCCTGGGGATGAGCTTCCCTGGCAATGAGGCATTTTTACTAAGCGCCAACTAATGATGCATTTGGAAAAAGACCTTGACCAAAATGGGGAAATACTAAATATAAATGAGTTTTTATGGCGAAGATATTTCGAAGTGAGTTGGGTTTAAACTTTAGAAATGGAATACATAATAATTTAGAAATACTAAAATAAAGTAAAAATAAATTGGTGTATTAGTAAAATGAAAAATATTATAAAGCTTTGTTTTCAAACATTTTGGTTTTCATCACTGTAATGCGTGTTGCCCTATATGTACAGTGGCAAAGCACTTTCTTTCATTTCTTCCTCAGTGTCTACAACCTTTTTTTTCTCTTCTAATTTTTAAATTTTGTCTTCAAAAAAGTTTTAGATCACAGTAATTCACATACACAATATAGGGTACTCCCATATATCCAACATCAAACCCTTTCCCCTTTCCCCAGCAATGATCTTTTGACATGTTCATGTTATATTTGCTGCAGCTGATGTACAGATTTTGAAACATAGCTTTCAAACATGGTTCCATTTTGATTTACATTATGGTTTATAATTTTAGACTGTACAAATTTCTTAATTTTTAGCTTCCTTATGTTTTACATTATGGTTTACATTTTAGCTTATAGACTTTTATACACTTTTGGTGTAAGTTAACATGTCCTATATCCATCATTGTATGATCTTGTGGAACACTTCCATTGCCCCCCACCCCCTCCATTGTCCTGCTCCCATCTATTCTATACCTCTCTCCACCCACCCCTCTGGGCCCACAGTGACAATCATCACTACTCTAGTGACCAAATTTATAGATACTTGCAACAATGCTGAGGGCTTGCCGTACTAGACTATAACCCACTGGGAGCTTCAGATTCTCTTATGGGACACAATTCCCTCTGTTTGAGAACATCAGTTCTCCCCAGGATGTGGGTACACCTTCACACTCATTGTATGGGTCTCCACCCAATGATATAACACACTATGACAAAATGAGCAGTATATTTCAATTTCCTATTAATTGAATTTGACAATATATTAGGCTTCTTTGTTGAAGAAGTTTTGGACCACAGAGGGTTCAACTATGGCAGGGGAGGAACACTGGTGTGGGGTGTTATTGATGGGGGGCGCATGTGTGGGGGGTAGTTCTCCAGGTCATGTATATAGGGCCATAAAAATGTTTTGATATATGTTGGGTATTTTTATAGTAGTTACAGTTACAAACATCAATTGAAGGAGTGCTGAGTTCCTACCCAGGGGAGCTCTGTCACATTCCCCAATGGAACAACAATAATCCCCCAAGTGCAATGGCAAAGACCAACAAGGTAGGATGGTCCAACAAAGAGCCCTTGATACTGATGACTATGCTTATGAGCCTGTGTGCCTGAAATATGAACTAGACCTAGAGGTGCAGGGTGCCTAAGAGTTACCACCTGAGAGCTGCCATGTTGCTCATATGTGGCCAGTCTTTGAGCCAAACTCAGCATGTAAATGCATTATCTTCTCCCCAGCATGGGACATTACTCCTGGGGATGAGTCTCCCTGGCACTGAGGGATTACTACCAATCACTAACTGGTGATGTAACTAGAAAGAGACCTTGAATAAAAGGGTCAACTCAGACCAGCAGAATATCTCAGCTTACAAGTTGGATCAAGAGCTAACAACTGCTTTTTGACTTTGAATAAAAGGGGGAAATGGCAAAGACAAATGAATTTATATGGCTAAGAGTCTTCCAAAAAGAGTCAGGAGGTCAACAGAGGCACCATACTGATGCACACTTCAGCAGGACCCCAGAGAGAACCAAAGTAGATACAAACCTAGGTGCTGGTTCTCCTGAAAGCTATGGAGATCCACAGGGCATATGATCATGGCAGATGGATTTGGAGTTCTGTGTCATGTCAGAGAGCCCTACTTTGGAATTTGTGCTCCTGAGTGTGATGGAACTGGGCTCAGATGTGACCTTCCTACACATGCCTTTTCTGTCACTTTTACTGAACCTATGATTGGTGCTAGGGATGGTGCATATTCAGGGGACTTGAATCTCTGGACTGCCCATGTGCCAACTGGGCCCTGAGCCTCAGCAGAGTGGTGATTCCTACTCTCTGTTTCATTGGACTTACCCAGATCAGCTAACAGGGAGGTGAAGATGGTCTACCACCACACCAGGAAATCAAGAGTGCCAACAACGGCAAGCAGAGGAATTGCATCCATCATCCATGTGGAGTCTAAGCCCCCTCTTAATCTGGAGGTGGAGTGGACATCACCATCCCAGGGCTCACAAAATGGGGGAATAAAATATGGATTAGAGAGGACTTAATGTTATTATACTATAAAAATATTGTGGCTAGCAATAGAAGAAACTGTAGCATTGAGGTGGAGAAAGTGGCCACAGTAGTTGCTGAGGGCAGGGAGAGGGAAGAAGAGATGTGATGTGGGGGCATTTTTGGGACTTTGAGTTGTCCTAAATGATATTGCAGGGTCAGATGCTGGACTTTATATATATCTTGTCATAACCCACTGAATGTGCTGGGGAAGAGTATGAACTACAGGGTAAACTGTTTTCCATGTTGTGCAGCAGTGCTCCAAAATGTGTTCACCGAGTGCGATGAGTGTGCCACAATGATGGAAGAGGTTGTTGGTGTGGGAGGTGTGGGGTAGGGGGTGGGGGGTATACAGGAACCTCATATTTTTTAATATAACATATTTTTTGTGATTTATATATCTTAAAAAATACAATTTACAAAAATGATGGGGTGGAGGGTGGGAGTAGGGTATATGAGAGCCTCTTATATTTTTTAATGTTTGTTAATGTAAAGTTCTTTGTGATCTATTAACATTAATTTAAACAGTGTAAAAAAATAAATCAATAAAGTCAAATACTTAAAACAACAACAATAAAAACAAAGTGAGTTGGGAGGTGATTACAGAGGTTACACTTATGCACATCTCAGCTGGATCTCTTTGCCACTGTAAACAGGACCTCAAACAGTGGGATTCCTGAGGGCTCTAGAGACATCTTGACTCTATAAACAGGGCAGACAGACTCAGGAATTCAGCACCCAGTCAGTGGGACTTACTTTGGAATTTAGGTTCCCCAGTGTATAGAATTAGACTCATTTATAGATTCCCTACACATGGCTCTTCTGCCCCTTTTATGTGAACCTATAATTAGCACTATACTTGATAAATATGTGTCCCAGAGACTTAAATCGTGGTCTGTTCACGTGCCGGTTGAGATCTGAATCTCAGCAGAGTTGCAACACCTGCTCTCCAGTTTGTTGGACTCACCCAGGACAATTAACAAGGAGATAATGATGGATAATGCCCATCTCAAGGAACAAAGAGAGTCTGCAACTGCAAGCAAGACAGTTCCATCCTTCTGCCCCATGGTATCTAAATCCCCTCTCAATCAGAAATAGAGTGGGCGTCACCATTCCAAAATCCTCAAGATAGGGGATGAACAATGGACTAAAGTAGAGTTATTATTCTATTACAGACTTATTATTGTTCTAGCAATGGAAGAACTTTTATCATTGGTATAAAGGCAGTGGCCACCAGGGATTCTGAAAGAAAGAAGAGCAAAGAATAGATATAAGATAGGGGCAGGGCATCTTCGGAAATTTGGAATTGTCCTGCATGACATGTAATGACGGATAGAGACCATCATACATTTTGCCAAAACTTATAAAATGGTGCGGGACAGAGTGTACACTATAATGTAAACTAAAGACCATGGTTAATAGCAATGCATCAATTTTAACAAATGTACCACAGTAATGAAAGATGTTGTTAATATGGGAAAGTGTGGGAGGGGGAAGTGTGGGGCATGTTGGAATCCCCTATATTTTAGATGTAACATTTATATTATCAAAACTTCTTTAAAAATAAAGAAAACAATCATTTCAAAAATAATAATTAAAAAAAGGGAATTAGCACCACATATATAGTGCTATTTCTCTCACAGCCATCTTACGTGGGTCCAAGAATGAAGGGGTTTGAATGAACACAAAGGATTGCATTACCAAATCAGACTCCACTTAATCTGAGATCTTAATCAATAATATGCTTTACTAATAATTTCAAGGATTAAAGCAATCAAAAGCATAGCAGGAGCAGGAGGTCTCTGATAGGTAGTCCCTCAGATTCTTCTTCCAGCGTCAGTCATACTTTCTTTAGCCTGGAGAAATAAATGATGTTTCAAAACAATGAGATTTGCAGGTCACCTCACAAAACAGGGAATTTTTAAGTTAAATAACATCTCTATTTTATAGTCCAAATAGTTCTAAGGCATACATGTCAATCCACAGGAATCCATGTCTCATTAATTCATAGGTTGGTATACCATAAGCAATCCTAAACCAGGGGGAAGGACATTTTATTGAGACTACTACGTAGATAAAGATTCTCCTCCTAACCAATATTATTAGTCTATTTACCAAAGAACCAGATATGAACCTTTTTGCCAGTTAACTGTACCAGGATGCCTGCCTTCTTTCTCTGGGTTTTTACCCACTGCCCTGCTACTAACTCCTCCAAATGACAGAGAAATGGCTCACTGGCCACCTTGTATACTTACTAGGCCACTCACAGAACTTTTGCTTCCTATCCCTATAACTTTGACATTTTCTGGTTTAGAGGTTTTAGTTCCCAAGGAAAAAATGATTCTACCTTTATTTCCCAAGCTGGGGGAGATCAATAGAATACATACTGGCTCCATTAAATTGGAAGTTGAGATTGACACCTGGTCACTTCAGGGAGTTACAATATTGACTGAAGTGATTCTTCTACGTTATCAAGGGGACATCATGTTGCTGCTATACAATGGGGGCAGGGAGGATGAAGTATGTAATCCAGGGGATTCTTCGGGGTCCTGGAGTAGGTGAACTTGTGTCTCCCTCAAAAGATATGTCCACTCAGAACCTCAGAATGTGACCTCATTTGGAATAAGGTATTTTAGGTAAATTTCTCTAGGTGAGATCATCTTGGATTAGGATGGGCCCCAAATTAATGACAAGTGCCCTTATAAAACACAGAAAGGGAGAGACAGACACAGAGACATAAAGGGGAAAGCTATGTGAAGATGGAGGCAAGCATTGGAGTGCTGGATTTACAAGACAAGGATCATCAAGAACTGCTAAGAGCCAAAAGGCCGGGAGAGAAACATGGAATGGATTCTCCTTTGAAGCCTACAGAAGGAACCAACTGTGCCAACAACTTGATTACTGACTTCTGGCCTCCAGAACTGTGAGAGAATAAATTCTGTTATTTTAAGTTTGTGGTAATTTGTTACAGCAGCCCTAGGAAACTAATAGAGGTGCCCTATCCATTAAGAAAAATGAATGGAAAACTATGTAATCTGCAATGAGTAGGACCACTGAGCTTCAGACCCTTCAGGCATTTACCTGTTCTGGAATGAGCAGGTAGAGAACTCCAACACACTAAGGTTCTGGCTGACTGCCAAAGGAACTTATGGTTGTAGAAGAAGGAAGTTATAAATATCAACTATAGCCTTATAGCCAGTTACAGAAAAGAGACTATTATAACTATGTGTTTTTCCTTCCTTGATTATTATGTGTGTATGTATTTTGTAAGGCTTTTTATATAGATTATCAGACATGAAAAAGATGAGTGAAACCAGAGATGTGTGAAAGAAAAGTTTATTAGCACTCGCAGGTCCTAGAACAGAGAAGAGTGGCAGGACTTGCAGGGTTACATGGAGGAATACATCAGGAGTGTAAGCTCAAACCAAGCAGGTAGGGGTCAGAGTAGGGGCAAAGATGCTTAGTAGCCAAAGGTGTGGACTGTTAATTGTTAACCATTCCCTCTCACCTCCAAATTCATCCTTCAATACTCTGCTTTATGATGTTGGGTCTGGTTTGTGAAATATATTTTTGCCTTTGTCAGCTGGTTTCATGTTAGGTTCTGCCAATGGTGGGCAGTAAAGAGAGACTGGAAAATCTTACTAGTTCGTATTACTTAGGTTAACGTTTTACAATGTGTTTTGGGCATCTGGTTTAAAATGGCAATTTTCTAGGCATCTTCTTCCAAGTCTTTAGTAAATCTCTGTAAAAATAATGAAAAGAAAAAATCCCCTATTACCACTGAAAATTAAGACCACATCACCACCCTCTTATCAGAATTTGTAAGAAATGACTTACTAATTTCAAGACTGGTGAAATATGATTGAATAAATGATAATCTATGGGTTCAGTTGAATTCCAGCAGTGGCTCTCCTCTTTTCTGGCTCTCCTTGCTATATCTCTTTCACTTCCAGAAACATGGCCCCCAGTCTGGCTGCCTCTGATGGTGTCATCAGGGTATTCAATGACATGAAGGTGTGCAAGCTGTCAACACCAGAGAAGGTGGAGAAGTACAAGAAGGCTGTGCTTTTCTGCCTGAGTGAGGAAACAAAGAACATCTCCCTGGAAGAGGGTAAGAAGATCCTGATAGATGATGTGGGTCACACTGTTGAAGATGCTGCTGGGTAGGGACTACTGCTGTGCCTTTTATGACGTGACCTGTGAGACCAAGGAGAGCAAGAAGGAGGACCAGGTATTTATTTTCTGGGCCCCTGAGTGTGTACCCCTTAAGGGTAGAATGATCTATGCTAGCCCTGGGGATGCTGTCAAGAAGAAACTGACAGAAATCAAGCATGAATAACAAGCAAACTACTATGAGGAGGTCAAGGACAGCTGCACCCTGGCAGAGAAGCTGGGGGCAGCACTGTCATGTCCCTGGAAGGCAATTATGAATCCCTTCAGCCCCCTGCCTGGAGTATCCAGCAGCCCCAGACCGGGCCGTGGAAGCTGCAGGCTGCCCCCTTCCTGCCAGACCGTTGGGTTTGGGGGGAGTCCCAGTAGGGGGAAAGGCAACCCCTTTACCCCAGTTGCTAAATAGCTACTTCCCCAACCTTCCTTCTCTCTCCACCCCTGAAAGTTCTGGCCTGTCCACACAGCTTTTTAAATTCTGATTCCTCTTGGGTTGAAGCAGACCAACACTTCCTCCACCCTCCAGGCACCCCAGTTTTTTTTTTAAATGATATCCCCATACCCCATCTGTTCCTTTCTTCCCCTTCCCATGTGTGGGAGCTCAGGGCTCAGGCTTCCCCTCTTTAAAGGAAACAAAGCCCCCAGCACATAGCCACCTGTATGACACAGACATAAGTTATAAATTAATGACCCTCCCCAGAAGGAAAAAAATGTACAGATAGTATCATAGACTAGTTTTCTCAAGGTTGTACACTTCCTTCCTACAATAACATCAACAGACCCCATTTGTGTGCTTCATGTGACATGAAATGTCTTTTTTTGAGACCCTTTATATTGACCCTCCTTTTCCCACCTCGTTGTGGAAGGCTATCTTCATTCTTCAGATTGCTACTTTTGGAGACTCTCTCCTGTTTGTAAAGCCCACTATAGTTTATGTCTGACTCACTGCCAAGTGTGTTCTGCACCAACCTGTGCTCCGCAGGAGTTGGATTGGGACAATTGGTGAGCCACAAGCCATGAGGCAGAAGACCACTGGCAGTAGCAGTTATAAGTTCAGGGAAAGGAGAATTGGTGGGAGAAGTCCTGGGTTGGCCTATAATATTCTTGTGGGGAGGGTAGCTGCCCTCCTGGATGAAAGGGGACTGCCAAAATATTATGAGGACAACTGAAAACTCCGGCCAGTATACTGGTTGTGCTACAGCAGGTAGCAGAGCAGCTGCACTTAAATAAGAAAAATGGAGACCACCAGAAAACAGAGGCTATAGCATGGCCCCTGTTAAGAACCTTGTGGGTGGCCTTTGAGGCAGAACAAGTGGTAAAAGCCTCTGTGCACCACTTAGATGAAGAGTTAAAGTTAGAAAGGGAAAGGGTAATTCCTGATCTCCTTGACCTACCCAGCAGGCCCCACGCCCCTTCAGAGCCTTTCTCTTTGTGAGAGCTATGGGGGAAAGGCTAGGTGGGACAAGATTGGAAAACGTTGACTGGGGTATTAAGAATCATAGTTTGTCCTGTAATTCCCCAATTTAAACTCCGTAACAGCATTAAAGTGAGGGTAATTAATCCAATCACTAAATTTCAATAAGTAAAGAAAAAGTTCTTGATAGGTATGGGAAGATCTTTTCTAAATTATGATTAAAACAAGTTAAACAATTACAATATATTCCAGAACCTAACAGTCAGTGTGCTTTTAAGGTTATTCACAATTTTAGAATTTTATTAAAAAAAAAAAAGGATGTTTTAGCCTCCTGTGGCAGAAAGAAGAAAAAAAGAACATTTCTTGCATAAACTATAATTGTTTCAATTTTACTTAGCTTGGGTATAATCATCTTAGGTTTATAGGATACTAATAAAATAAATTGACAGTATATTGTATTAAATCTCTAAGGTTATAGAAACTGTAAGTTGGTTGTTTAATAAAATACAGATGTCCTAAAGTGAAATTACTAGTTTTCACAGAACAGTATAAAGAATATAAGATAAGACTTAAATGGATAAAAGTAAATTTCATTGGTTGCTAATTGTAATTCACTAAGTTTATTTAAAGGTAAAAGTAACATAGTTATAGGAAATTTGCAAAAGCATTTTCTAAACTGAAATATTTAATGGTTAATTCCAGGAAGCCATTAGTAAATAAAAACCTGAATTAATATTGATAACAAAAATTAATTTCATAACAGAGAAACCTGTCAGAGGCCACCTCACTCTACATATTAAGGTGGTGGTGGGGGAAGATAATCTTAATTCCATTAGAGTTTCATAAAATAATGGAGAAAGTACTTTTTTCCTATACTGCTAAAAAATGCCTATTAATTAATATAATGGTAAAGGTAAAAAGTAAAGTGTTAAAATGTTTAAGTTCATGTAATGTGTTTTAAGCTGCATTTAAGTATTTAGAAAGCATATAAAAATAAAAGAGACAGATTCCAGTATTGTCAAATGCTCTTGTGTATTCAAAACAGGGTCACAGTACCCCACATGGTATATCTCCATTTCAGTTATTGGCTAGGTTAGTCACTATGATCCTTGAAATAACAAAAGTATCTACCACATCTCTGGACATGGTCCTTAAGTGGATGGAAAGTACGTTGCTGTTTCAGACTCCTGTGGCAGCCAGCAATGGCTCCATATGGCCAGATTTACAACGAGCATTGTCTTCAGACCGGCTCTGTTTTACAGTGCTGAAGGAATTATGCATTAGGTTGGTGAAACACTGGAGCCTCCCTTCAGGACAAATGGTGCTGCAGCATGCTAGCTGTGTGAAAGACATATCAAGAGGAGCAATAATTACCAGAGTAATGTGAATAGAACTTAAACAAACACAATTGGCATTATGGACTGTTTCTGTGGAGAGACAACACGCATGGTATTGCACACATGGAGCTTAGATCTATTAATTACAGCTCAAGAAGAAATTTGTGCATTAAATAGTATTAAATGCTGTACCTATATACCTGATAAATATGTTATCTCCTTGATTCTAAATCAAATGCAGAAGAATATTGAACACATTAAATGTCCTGGCAAACTTAATTCATTTTCTAAGTAGTCAGTAAACATGCCTATAAAATAGAAGAATAGCTATCTTAATTACTGTCTTTAATTTGTTTGCCATATGCTTGTCCTGCTTCCTGTGTTGTCTGTGTGAGTTTATATCTGGGGATGTCTCTCTTCATACCTCTCCCAGCTGTCCTATGTATAACTACTGCTGTGGGAACTTGGGTTGGCAGTTTATACCAAACCCAGCAGGTCTACCACATACTCTCCCTAGAGTTAACCAACAGCATAGAAGCAACTGACTGTGCCTTAGAAGCCCTTAAACAACAAATAGACTCCCTTGCTGCCATGGTACTTCAAAATTGCCGAGCCCTAAACATGCTAACAGTGGCAAAGGGAGGAACCTGTTCCTCAAGGAGGAATGCTATTTCTTTGTAAATTGCTCCAGAACCGTCTTAAACAGTGTTTGAAACCTACAAGATAAAACCCATCAGCTTCAAGAGGAAACAGCCTCTGGAGGTACCTGGCTTTCTCACCCCTGTGGTCTAGTATGTCATGGCTGACCCCCCCTTTTGGGGCTGCTTACCACCATCTTCTTTATCCTTTTAATCGGAATATGTATCTTCACAATTTGAATTAAGTTTATTTCTTCCACAATCAATGCCTTCCAGAACAAGGTATTAGTCATGTGAGAATTTCATCCAATTCCAACCAAAGTGCTGGGCTTGTCTTCCCTTAACCTCAATAGAATAGCCAGAAATTCTTACACGTCATCAGTCAGGAACTATTGCCCCTAACCAACAAGAAGCGGCGACAGAAAAATGACCATTGCCCTTCAGTTCCCCCTTAAGAATAAAGGTGTAAACTCTCTGGGGGATGGAGGGAGTGAGGCAGGTTAATATAGGAAACAGGGAAGGCAGCTGGTCAGAATAAAGCCTGCCAAAGACCCTGGTCACGAGGTCCAGTATAAAAGTCCTGGGCTCAAAAGAAGTCCTGGGTAACTCTAAACAGAAAAGCCTCCCCATTTGTTCACTAAAAGTTGACAAATGAAGGTAGAAAAGCAACCAGTCAGGACAGCAAATAGCTGTGGTCCTATGTGTGTCCATGTGGACTCTCCTTATATCTAAACTAGTTTTTGGTGTCACCATAGAAAACTCAGAAAATTCATAAGGGGAAAATGTATGGTATTGGAAGCCTCCTCATAGGATTCCCCCTACCTAGTACTTTGCTATCTACTAATGGAAATGTTGCTTGTGTACTGCTGGGCCAGCACAATCTATTCCTTATTATTCCCCATAAACATCTTTATTTTCACCCTTCGTGCTCTAGGCAATACCTTTCTGCAGTAGGCCTTGGCAGTAACCCCTGCACACAATTAGACCCAATGTTGGGTTTGCATGACCTACCATCCTCAGGTGCTACTGGCATTTCTTGGACTGCCACTCCTGCAAATTTGACAGCATGGAATGCCTTTCTGGCATGGCAGAATATGACCTATCAACAAATTTGGAAAAAGAACTTTTCCTTTAAGACTGAAATCCAGCTGCTGTCTTATAATGAGACTTGTAATTATATTTTTTCCTTGTAAGGAAACAGGTGAATAAACTCAGGCTTTTATTAGGATATGCTGTGTATGATGGTTTAGGATGGTTTTAGATGAATTTTTCACCCTAAATTGCATCACCACTGTCTGCATGGAACAAGAGGGAATCTGTGATATGGGGTGGTGATCCTCTAAGTTGTATAATTTACTCTCAACTAGAAAATGATAGTCTTTTCAAATGGTTGGTCTATCACTTAACAGCTGGGGCTTACCCATTCCCTAAAGGATGACTATGGACTTTTTTGAAAAATGGGTGGACATATTTGCCTTATAACTGGACCAGATGATTCACGTAGTCACAGCCATATGTCTCCATCACTTTATATGACTCATTACCTTATACTCCCAGTAATTAGGAAATGGTCAAGGCTTGATATAAGGTGAAGTGCACTCCCTGATGGTTTTATCCTTTGGATGCCTTTGTGCCAGGTGGTGCTGCAATTGTTACTGAAAAGCACTTAAGTGCTTTAGCCAATCATACCACTCAAGTTCTTAATGATTCTAAGGTAGCAATTTCCTCATTAAATGAAGAAACTACTCAATATGTAAGGTAGTTTTATAGAAGAGGATGATTTAATATATTCTTACTGCATACAAGGTAGGATCTGTGCCCTCATTAATGTTCAATGTTGTATATATATTTCCAATAACTCCTATAGTATTTCACAAGCTTTAAATCATATGTAAGAGCACATACAGCACATTAGCTATTGATCCCTTCCCTTTTTTTGGCCCTGGCGACATGTTTTTGGAGATCTATTACCTTTTGGTGAAGGACTTCTATTCTGTTATACTGCTGCTGTGGAATGTGGGTGCAATGTGTGTCCTATGGTCAACGTAGGCTGCTGCATGGGGGTAGATGGGAGCCCAGGGTCTGCGCTCCCCCTCCTTAACGGAAACAAAGCCCCCCTTACCTAGCCACCTATGTGACCTGGACACAAGTTATAGATTAATAACCCTCCCCCGAGGGAAAAGAATGTACAGATGGTGTCATAGACAGTAATTTTCTCCAGGTTGTACACTTCCTTCCTACAATAACATCACCAGAACCTTGTGTGCTTCATGTGACACAAAATGTCTGTTCTGTGGCCCTTTATATTGCCCCTCATTTTCCTGCCTCTTTGTAGAGCACTATCTTGTTTCTCTGGACTGTTACCTTTGGAGACTTTCCTGTATTTAAGTCCTACTGAAGCTTATGTCTGAATCAGTGCTGAGTGTGTTCTTTTGTTCAGGACAATGAGTCTGTGGCATATTAATACAGCAGCCCTGGAAAACTAAGACATAAGCAAATTCAAAATAAATAAAAATATATAGGTCCACTAGGTTGGAGTAAATTTCATCCTAAGAATGCAAGGAGAGTAGTTCTTTAATTACGTTATAGCACAAGTTACAATAGAAACTTGAATAGAGCCTATTTCTGAAAATATTTTTTAGGAAATTAAAAATGTCAACATTCTTTTATATTAATAAAGAGCAGATATGTATGTAACTATATAGAACTACACACATATAGTATATATGTATAGCTATATATGTATATACATGTATATAAGCAAAAACATGTACATATAATTATATATCATTAATTATATAACTGTAAGTGTACCCATAACTAAAACTATAACTACAACTATAACTATATATATAACTATAGCTATTTATATATATACTATATATACATGTATATTTGGCAAGGGGAGAATTTGGTATGATATTTGCCATTTTATTTCTATGGCACCATTAATTTCCTCTACTTGCTATCTTTTTTCCCTTCAATTCCTAACCTCAAAAGGTCACAGTTGCTTCTCCAACTCCTCCCTGTTTCCTAGAAGAAATGCCTTCCACATTTTCCTTCTCATGGGCCAACGCACTTCAAGCCTCTTCCTTTCTAGCACCTATGGCCAGAGTTCTGACCACTAGTGCTCAGACTTTTTCTCAGCTTTTCCCAGTCAGGGTGAGATCCTGTTGTTCTAGAAAAGTTTTATCAATATTACCTGTGTTCAGCCACTTCTAGTCCCTTTCTGCCCTGGCCTAATTTCTATATGAGCTGCATTGGATTTTCCACTAACATAAAATTTGGAGCTGGTTCTACTGGTTTGGGAAGTTTTTACCTGTAAAAGGAAGTTTATAGTATTCTTTATTTCTTAAATGTGCTATAGGTGTGGGTAATGGGTAACTTTTTTGCTTCTCTTTTGGTCTCTATTGTTTTGGAGGATGTATGACAAATTTTGGATCTAGTCAGCCTTCATTATTAAATGGGTGAAATTATATCTTTAAACCAATTGCTATCATCTGACATTTATGTGGAAGAGTAAATAGATGAGAAGAGCCGATTTGAAGCAGAAGATGGTGAAATGATGCAAATATTTTATGAATTAATATCTCTATTCCATTTTCCCTCTTTTAAAGATGAGGTCTTGGGGTGAATTTTTGAGAACATGCATTCTAAAATGTATCTGTATTCCATTCTTAGTATTCCATTCATAATTTGGCTAGGAATTTCAGATTGAAAATAATTTCACTCAATATTTTGAAGGCATTTTTCCATGAACTCTAATGTTTAGTATTGTTGATGAGAACAACAATATGATTCTAAATTCATGATCCTTTGTAAATCACCTATTTTGTTTTGTTTTGTTTTTTGTCCCTGAAAGCATTTAGACTTCTTTTTCTTTGGTGTTGTGAAATTTCACAACTGTTTGTCTTGATTTTCTTTATTAATTTAGAAGTCACTTAGTGGGCACTTCTTAAAGATACAAATGCAACTTTAAATTTGTATATACTTTTCTTACTTTGAAAATTTCTGACTTGTTTTATCATTCTGTAGCAGTTTGTTATTATTGATGAATTCCAAAAAGAAATATTGGATTATGTTTGCAAACTGGTCATTTCCTCAGGGCATATTAGAGTGTATTATATTCAAAGGGTTTACTTTTACTTGAATAAATAATGACTAAGGATTTGATTGGGCCACATTAGTAGGACATTGAGTCCCTGCCCCCTTCGTGGGCAGGGACTCACAGAGAAACTGCACACAGAGAAGGTTGGTTGGAGTTTTGATCTTGGAGTTTTGATACTGGATTCTTGAGCTGGAGTCCTGGGAAGTAAGTACAAAGAGGAGCTTCATTGTGAAGAAAGAGAGAAGGCCCTGGGAAGAGAAACAAGCTGTTTGCCTAATTGTATACATCTGGCCTTGTGGTGATAACAGAGCAGCTGAGCCTGGAAAGAGGCAAGCCCCAAGAGAGAAACCAGAAAGCCTGAACCCTGGCAGATGTTCGTAGCCATTTGCTCCAACATGTGGCAATAGACTTTGGTGAGGTAAGTAACTTACACTTTATGGACTGGTAACTATAAGCTTCTACCTCAAATAAATATCCTTTATAAAAATCAACTGATTTCTGGTATTTTGCATCAACACCCCTTTGGCTGACTAATATACATTCTCATGTCCTAATTAGTTGGATGTTGGATTCCTCAATTGATCGTATTCAACTTTGAAAAGGATTTTTATTTTTCAGTTTTTGATCTTTTTCAATTTTATATTTTCATATTTAAGTTGAATTTTATTTGGAAATAATATTTTTATTTCCATGAGCGCTTCTTGTTTTCTGATCAGATTACTATATCTTGTTCTTGTTTTGAGATATATTCTAAAATTCTCTTGAAATACTAATGATACCCTCTTTCCTGTTTGCTGGACTCTTTTGGATGTGAAGTAATTTTTTGATTAAAATTTAGTCCTTTCCTTTTATGATCGTCAGATATTTTCAAGGTGGGATATGCCTTAGATGTACATTGGTAATTTAAAAAGAAAAATAGAGGTACTGTCTGAATTGTTTGTTGCATGATTTACTTTGTGATGAGTTGGTGAAAATTCCATTGGGAAAATCTCAAATTTCAGAGTGCAGGCAATTGGTAAGGCAAAAATGCATGGTTCTTCTACTTAGTCAGTTTCTTCCCTTTAGTGAAAAACACTTTGGCTTTTGTTTGTTCTTTATTTTTCTTCTTTTGGCCCAGTATAAAATTTTTTTTTTTCTATTTGGCCCACCAAATAAGTACTTACCTACTAGGCGCTCTGTATGCTTGAGTGGGAAGTTCTGTTGTTCCAAAGACATTATCTCTGTTTTCCCATTTTCATACCTGCCTTCTTTCATACTGTTGCCTCAAAGTATTAAACTTTTCCAGGGTCTAGCAAGTCAGATAAGTTTCCTTTTGCATATATACAAAGAGGTGGCCTCCTCTTTTATATATCAATCATTACTTTTCTGTGTGCACTCCATCTTGCAAAAATTGGAAATTATGTCAAATTTATCATTCTTCCCTGTATTGAATATCTCTATCTTAGTTCATATCCCCATAATCTCTCACTTGGACTACCACAATTGATGTTTTCACAACCTTCCCAATTCAGTTGAAACTTTCCTTTGCCACCAGAATTTTCTACCAGGATAACAAATACAATAATATCACTATAATGCTTAAATCTTCCCTTGTCTTTCCTCTGACTGTAGAACTAAGTCTAAATCATAACAAGGTTCTTAAAAATCTGTTCCCAAATAATACTTGAATATGCCTTTAATACTCAACTTATTTGACTATATTTCTATTTGGCTTTACTAGATAATACACTTGTGAAGAAAGGGCCAGGTTTTATCATCTGTGTATTTCAATGCTTAGCCTAAGTACTGCCACTTAATATTATTTTGTTAATTCATTTGAAACACTATTGAACACCCATACTGTATGTTAAGTATATTTTTCAGTGTTGCACATTCAGTCTTGAACAAGATATACAAAATTCCTATTATCACAAAATCTATCAGAGATACTAAATATATGTATAAAACATTCCAGCCTTGTCAGCTTCCACCCATCTAAGCCCTTTCCCCCTTAAATTTTCACAATTTATTTTAAAACATGATGAATATGAAGAATTCTGTGCCTTTTACATTCATTCTTTGCCTGGAAATCTGTACCTTCCCCTATCTTCTTAAATTAGACAAATCAAAAGATTTATCCAGCCTAAAGTGTCTTCTTTTGTAAGGATTTCCCAACTTTTCAGGAAGAGTCACTTCATTCCCTTTAGTCTTTCTCAACCTTTATTCAATCTCTCTGTTTATGTGTATCATCTCTTCAATATGATGAACATATCAGAGAAAAAAACAACTCTCTCTTACTTTTGTAAGAGTTATTAGTTATCCGAGTAACTAATAAATTGCCGATACAAAGTACTGGCTAAGAATTATCTTTTAGATAAATTACTGTATTTGAAAATCAATTCCTTTTCTTTTAAATTGGGACTGAGAGCAGCCAGTTAGTACTGTGGCACTGGGCCAATTTTCCATGTTATCTATGATTCAGTAAAATTTAACAGTCCAGAGTTGTCAGTCAAGATTAGGACAAGTCAGTTTTATTCCTCAAATAGTTGATGCATAAAAGAAAATAAGCATGTAATACTATGATTTAACTGGAATGTCTTTTGTAAAATAGTATACTATTTTGGAGATATATTTTGACAGTATATTTGATATACCTAAATTTTTTAAAAACTCAGTAGAAAAATACAGATTGACCAGGAGGGTATGTCTTCTAAAATAGTACTCAGAGAAGCAAATAGTACCTACACAATCTAGTACATTCAGGCAAAGCAATTATATAGAAATTGCTTAAAAACTCTTTGAAGTCAAAAGTGGGGCAATCTCTAGTTCACTAAGATTGCTTTATTAGGTAGAAATAATAGAAAGCCATGGGAAATTTCCATCATCATTTCTTAACATTTTGTTCAGTTCCTAATGAGTATGGAAGAGACTAATTGTTTTGGGAAAAATTCTGGGGATGAGATTTCTGATATATTTCTATGTAAAGCAGGACATACACGAATTTGCCAAAGAGGGAAATAAACCACTATGTGTTTGTTTGAGCTATGATTTGATTATGCTCCTCTATTTAAGAAAGAGAAAAATAGGAATAAATGTATGGATGAAAAGAGAGAGAGGAAACGAAGAGAGAAAGAGTGAGTAATAGAGAATGACTGGCATAAAAAACAGATATTTATTGCCTCACGGGTTTGGAGGCTAGAAGTCCAACATCAAAGTATTGGCAGGACTTGCTTACTCCTGGAGTCTTAGGGTTCTGGCAGTCCTCCATCTCATGTCAATCTCTCCCTCTCTTTTTACGCCTGTTCCTCTGATTTCCACTGATGCCTGGCTTCTACTAACTCTGGTTTCACTGACTGACTATATATGAATTATCTTTGCTTATAAGAACATGAGTGATGTGGATTAAGGCCACCCTAATTCAACTTAGCCACATTTAACTAGGCTCTCTAGAAATATTATTGACAAATGAGTCCACAACTCAAATCATAATAACATCATCAAAGGTTCTCTTTATAAATGAGTTCATGTACACAAGAATGCAGATTAAGACATGTAGGAAACATGATTCAATTCCCAACAATACTTTAGCACATATAATTCAGGTAACAGCAAGAGAGGAAACATCTTAAAAATATTTCATTAGGGAAACATGCTTAGATGAAAGGCTTAGGTTAGAGAATGTTATTTCATAGTAGATATATCAATTAATAGCTCAAGTCTATTAGGTATTGCAATATTTAACAACATCAGTTAGCTATTGCTATATAATAAACCATCTTAAAAGTTAGTATCTTCAAGTGAGGGGCTCCTGAGGACTCTAGAGACATCTAGACACTATGGGCTGGCAGACAATCTCAGAAATTAAGCACCCTGTCAGTGGGCCTTACCTTGGAATATATGATAACCTAGCCCCCAAATGTATCGGTGTTAGACTCATTTATAATTTTCCTACACATGACTCTTCTGCCACTTTTATTTGAACCTATAACCATTAAATATGTGTCCCAGAGACTTAAATCTTATGGCTGTTCATATGCCAGTTGAATCCTGAATCTCAGCAGAGTTTTAGCCAACATCTACTCTCCAGTTCATCAGACTTGCCCAGGACAACTATCAAAAGAATGATGATGGACAATGCCCATCCCAAAATACAAAGAGTATCTACAAGCGCAAGCAAGAAGTTCCATCCCTCTGCCCCATGGGATCTAATCCCCCTCTCAGTCAGAAGCAGAGTAGGCATCACTGTCCTCAAATCCTCACAATTGAGAAATGAAAAAACTATGGACTAAAGTAGACTTATTATTCTAGTAATGGAAGAACTTGTAACATTAGTATAAAGGCAGTGGTCACCAGAGGTTGCACTGGTTAGGATGACTGGGCTAATTCAGCTCTGATCCACACAAATTGTCCTGTGGATTAGCCCAGGTTTGTTCTATAGAGAAAGCAGAAGCTTGAAAGTTCTATTGAGATCTACTGAGATCTCCTGAGGTTTAATCTTAGAACTGCCACTCTTATATTCTTGCTTTCTAGTTACCAAAACAAGTCAAAGAGTCTGCTTAGAGTCAAGGATTGTAGATTCAAGGATGTCTTTTTTTTTAATTTTAAATTTTTTATTTAATTGTCTTTTTAAAAAAGATACATAGATCACAAAAATTGTTATATTAAAAAATATGAGGTTCCCTTATACCCCCCACACCCCCACACTCCTTCCACATCAATAACCTCTTTTATCATTGTGGCACATTCATTGCATTTGGTGAATACATTTTGGAGCACTGCTGCATCGCGTGGATTATAGTTTATATTGCAGTTTACACTCTCTCCCAGTCTATTCAGTGGGTTATGGTAGGATTTATAATGCCCTGCATCTGTCCCTGCAATATCATTCAGGACAACTCCAAGTTCTAAAAATGCCCCAGATCACACTTCTTCCCTCTCCCTGCCCTCAGCAACTCCTGTGGCCATTGTACCCACATCAATGATACAATTTCTTCCATTGCTAGAGTCACAATAGTTCTATAGCAGAATACCAGTAAATCTACTCTAATCCATATTTTATTCTTCCATCCTGTGGACCCTAGGATAGTGATGTCCACTCCACCTCTAAATCTAGAGGGGGCTTAGATCCCACATGGCTAATGGATATGATTCTCCTGCTTGCATTGTAGACACTCTCGGTTTCCTGGTGTGATGGTTGATCATTCTCACCTCCCTGTTAGTTGGCCTGGGTAGGTCCAATGAGCGAGTAAATAGGTGTTGCCACTCTGCTGAAATCCAGGGCCCAGCTGTCACATGGCCAGGCCAGAGGTTCAAATCTCCTGAGTATACACCAACTCTAGTGCCAACCACAGGTTCAGTAGAAGTGACATAAGAGGCATGTGTAGATAGATCACATCTGAGTCCAACTCCATCACATTCAGGAGCACAAATTCCAAAGTAAGGCCCAGTGGCAAGGCACTGAACTCCAGAGCCATCTGTCATGACCACAGAACTTGTGTGTCTCTGTAGCCCTCAGGAGCATCAGTACCTGGGGATGTATCTACTTTGGCTGTCTCTGGGATCCTGCTGAGATGTGCATACATGTGACCCCCTGATGACCTCCCGACTCATTTTGAAGTCTCTTAGCCATATAAACTCTTTTGTCTTTACCATTTCTCCCTTTATTTAAGGTCTTTTTCTAATTGTATCACCAGCTGGTGATTGGTAGTAATCCTTCGGCATCAGGGAAGATTTAAGGACTTCTTGAGGAAAGAAGCTACAAGGTCACATTGCAAAGGATATAGATACAGAGAGGATATGGCCATGGTTGTAATCTACCTCACAAATGTACAGTAAAGGGACTATTGATAGCAAAATCTATAAGCAGTGACAACAGAGATCAAATATTTCAAAATCAGATGTTCTTTTAGAAGTTTGATATACAATTTGCTAAATGTTTATTTTAGTTTTTATTTCTATAGACTATTTCTCAAAGTTGTTGATGAATTTAGTATGAATGTAGTGGATCTTACTGAGAACATAAATACAGATAATTTACAAAGGAATATTAACTAAGTTACCAGTACTTGGTACACAGGTTCATGGTCTTTAATTGATGGTATTCTAGCTTTTCCAATTATTACTTTTCCAATTATTACTCCCTGTGCAACTTACTAAAGGTTAATTTGAATGTAAAGGATCTACTTCTAGATTTCATATTTTACTTTTCCAATTATTACTCCCTGTGCAACTTACTAAAGGTTAATTTGAATGTAAAGGATCTACTTCTAGATTTCATATTTTATTATTATTATTATGTTTAAAGATGCAGTTTTTAGTTTTGTTTATTCTTAGAGAATGATACTACTGGAGTCAATCTAGTAGTTGAGAAGGGATAAAAATTTTTTGTCTCTGTGCCATAATTAAAAAATAACACTCCTGAAAAATTATCTATAGAAATTTCCAGTACATAGTGAATGATAAGAACAAACCAAGTTTGTTTAAAAAACACAAACAAGGTGAATTTCCTGCAGTATTTCCCAGAACATCATTCTCAATTTCCATCAGCTAAAGATTCATTATAGGAACAGGAAACTGAGGTATCCTTGTAAAACATTTCCTAACTTATTAACAGCCAGTTCAGAAAGAAAAGGATTATAAATGGTAATCCAAAGCTATCATCCAATTTAGATGACTCATGACTCATAGCTAATAACTTCATTATTCATAATATATTTTTTCTATATAGGAACCTAATATAGTTGGCACAAAAGTACATTATAAAAAAACAAAACAAAACAGAGATTGCTACATGAATTGCTGACAGGGGAGAATACCAGTAAAGGTATTGGTGTTATTTAAGTAAAATGGTGACTAAATTCTTCCCTGAAGAAATAGAAAAGACGGAACAATGCAATTGCTTTTTTTGTGATCTAAATTATAAAGCAAGTCATTGCTGAAAATTATGTCTGACTTTATATGCTATTCAGGGACCAAATAGCAGTCAAACTCTTAAGATGAAATGGGGGGAAAGAACTGGCTTAACTTTTGGCTGGAATCAGTGAAATACATAAAGCATAGGAGTCTTTTCTTCATCTCAATACAATGCCTAAAAAAATACTTAAGAGAAAAACTAAGCTAAATTGTAGTGCATGTCAAAAGACATTGCAGTTTTCTACAATTTGGTCATTATTGGCACAATCGGCATGTCCACTGTGAGATATTACCCTTGGAAAGCAAGGTAGGTTGGAAAAAGTATGGTAAATTTTTGTGTTACTGCTAGCTCAACTACAGCTATTGGAATTTAACTTTTGCCAGCACTAACATTTTCTTATGGATTTCATGAAAAAAAAAAAAAGGAATATCCTGAAAACCTGCTAGGGATAGTACCTCATTCTGAATGAAAATGCTCAGCTAAGTAAATGCTTTTGGCAAGCCTACACACATATATTTTGGTTATCATTTTAAGCTCCGTAGTCGAATGAAGCAAATGTAGAACAGGATTGTCCTTAAAAAAATCAACCAAAAAACCTTTAGCTTTTTTGGTGCACAAGAGGGTAAACCATTAAGTTATTTGAAAATGTGTCCCAAATTTAAATACTTTATCATCTAAATCACAGTCAAAATATTTTGAGAGTTGTATTCTACAAACATACTAACTAACAGATAGATATAGGTTTATTCAGAGCCATTAATTCACATTATCTGTATTTACCCATAACAGACAAAGCACTATGTTAAACAGTTTCTAAAAACAGTGTCTTTCCAAGTTAAATTTTCAATTGGGTGGAAAGGCTAAATGTTTTCTTTTTTTTTCAAGACCCCAAAATTTATGTAAATTTTATGTAAATTGAACATTTAAATTATAAGTAGTAAATCTAAGGAGGCAAAGTACATTTCGTATTTAATTACTAAAGAACAATATTCATATAAAATTTTACTATGTTATTGTAAATGACTAAATTACAATAGAATTTACTATGTCAATTTAGTTATATTTTTAGAGACTTTTACCTACACACAATAACTATGCAAGTTAATATTGCTTAGAGAATTGACTACTAATATTGATGATGCACAGTAGTCATATAGTGGGTACTGAACAATTTGCCCCGTGAAAGGCCTTTGATATAATTTCATCTTTGTCAGCTATAGTTTTAACAGGAGCTCCTTAAAAACAAGAAAATCATAGAATGTTCATTTTTACTCTCTAAGCAAATGTCCCCTCTGGTAATTCAACTGAAATTTACCATTTTTCTTTTTTAACACAGGGTTTGTTGAAAGAAAGTGAATAAAATGAAAGTGAAATTTATTACTCACATGGCCAAAAATTGTCCTCAGAAGTCAGGTCATGACAGTCTTAATTCACTCTTTCTCTTGGTGAATTTAGGCTTGCCTGGCCAGGCCATGGTCTAACCAGCTAGAGGCGGTAATCCTCATCTGAGACCATGGAAGACTTCAGATAAGTCAGACAGGGTTGAGTGGTCCCAAGAAACAAAACCTAGAGGCTAGATTTAGCCAAAAGAAAATTAACTGTAAGGCTGGAGAGCCAGGCTTAATGGATAACATTTGTTGGGTGCTTAATAGGTACCAAAAGCTGTACTCATTTGATTCTCACAATAACCATAGGAGGTATGTTTTCATATTAAAGCTGAAGAGCTAGAGGCATTGAGAGTTAAGGAAATAGCTTGTTACGCGGCTCATGCTGTTCGGGACCCAGGATAGGGACCAGGGTTGCTCTGGGAATTGAGGGGTAAGGAAGTATTCCACTGCTTTGCCTGGGAGGAGCAACTGATCTAAATGTATGCCAGCCATTTTTTAGGTCCTGAAGGCCTCTGTTCAAAATTCAAAGCCCCAAGAAAGGCATCCCATTTACCTAACTTGGGTCTAAGCCAAGGAATGCAAGGATTTAAATCCTTTGAAAGGATTCTTGCCATAATAAATGCAATGAGGTTATATGGAAATAGCTTATTCCAAAAAAGGAAAGGCAAATGCTATTAGGAAGGAGTAATGAATGCTTGATGATCCTCTAAAAATCAAATCCCTTCTTCACTGGAGAGTAATTAATGTAACATTCAAATCTTAGCTCTAAGAGAGGAGCAAAGTAAAGAAGGGCATCAGCTCCAGCAGAATAAGGAAAGAGAAGTGGAACTAAGATTTTTTAGATTTAGGAAGGTAAGCATCAAGTGAAAGTGTAGAGATTTACCTAGAACACGAACTGTGTTGTTCTATGTGACTGCAGCCTGCTTTTATAATGCCTGCAAGAGTTACACAGCCACCAAAGGAAAAATCAAAGGGGGCTAACCCCATGCTGCAAATGAGAATGATGATATAGGGTTAATTTAAGCATATAATCAACTGCAAACCATATACCACAGTATTCAGGTTGTGGTTTACTTCTTTTCATAGCTAAACCTCTGATGAATACCTTAGCAAAGTATAACCTTTTCTTCCCAAGTTTAGGTTCTATGACAAAGGGAACTTCTGATGAGAAGATGAGAAAAGAGATGATGAAGTAGGTCAAAAGGGTAAGAACTAACTTAATTAAGTAGTCTAAGGACTACTGGGGAGCAAAGGAACCACTAGCCAGTCACTTCCATGAAATTCTCATCTGATTAATGATTGCTTCTCTCTTAAAGAGAAATTTGCATACAAGGTGTGTTTCAATTTGCTAAAAGATGCTGGGAGCAATATATCAGAAATGGGTTGACTTTTATAATGGGAATTTATTAGTTTAAAAGCTTACAGGTCTGAGGCTGTGAAAATGTCCAAATCAAGGCTTCATCAGAAAATTTTTCTCACTACAGACAAGCTACCGGTGATCCTGGACAACTCCCATGTGGCAAGGGATATAAAGGTATCTGCTGCTTTTCCAGTCTCATTGCTTCCTTTTCTGGCTGCTTGGTCTATGGCTTCCTCCCTCCAAGATCCTCTCTTAAATCCTGGGTTCCTTTTCTCTGTCTTTGCAACTTTTGCCTCTGTGTTGACTTTTAAGTCCTCTGCTTATAAAGGACTCCAGCAAGAGGATTAAGATCCACCCTGAAAGAGGTGGGTCACATCTTTTTTTTTAGGAGATTGAACCCAAGATTTCATACATGGGAAGCAGGGCTCTCAACCACTGAGTTATATCTGCTCCCCAATGAGAATTGGATTTTTTTCATTTGTTTGTTTTTAGGAGGTACTGGCAATCAAACCCAGAACTTTGTACTTGGGAAGCAGACACTCAACCACTTAAGCTACATCTACTCCCCAGGTGGGTCACATTTTAAGTTAAGATCCTAATTGCCAAAGATCCTACTTATAATGGGTCCATACTCACAGAAATGGATTAACTTTAAGAACATACTTTTCTGGTGACCATACAGCATCAAACCATCACAAGGTGTATTTCCGATCAATCATTAAATTTTTATTTTTTTTTTATTTTTAAAGAAGTTTTATATTACATAAATGTTACATCAAAAATATAGGGGATTCCCATATACTCCATCTCCTTCCCCTCCCACACTTTCCCCCATTAGCAACATCTTTCATTAGTGTGGTACATATATTTGTTACAATTGATGGACACATATTGAAGCATTGCTATTAACCATAGTCTGTAGTTTGCATTATAGTTTACACTTTGTACCACACAATTTTGTAGATTTTGACAAAATATAGAATGGCCTGTATCTATCATTGCAAAGTCATGCGGGATAATTCCAATGTCCCAAAATGTCCCATGTTACATTTATTCTTCCCTCTCTCTCCCTCAGAACCTCTGGTGGCCACTGCTTTTATATCAACATTACAAGTTATTCCATTGCTAGTATAATAATAGATCTACTTTAGTCCATAGTTACATTCCCCCTTATGTTTGCTCATTCCTCAGTCTTGAAGAGTTTGGGATGGTGATACCCACTCTGTTTCTGATTGATAAGGGACTTAGATCCCATGGGGCAGATGGATGGAATTGTCTTGCTTGCAGTTGTACATACTCTCTGATTTGGGGGATAGGCATTGTTCAAAATCATCCTTTTTTTAGTTATCCTGGGTGAGTCCAATGAACTGGAGAGCAGGTATTGCAACTCTGCTGAGATTCAGGGCTCAATCAGCATATGAACAGATTGAAGATTTAAGTCTGTAGGACACATATTAATGAGCATAGTGCTAATTTTATATTCAAATAAAAGAGGCAGAAGAGCTATCTGTAGGGAAATATAAATGAGTCTAACTCTGTTACATTGGGGAGCATATATTCCAAAGTAAGGCCCACAGACAGGTGCTGAATTCCTGAGACAGTCTGCCTTGCCTATAGCATCTAGGTGTCTCTAGAGCCCTCAGGAGATCTGCTGTTTGAGACACTATTTTCTGTGGCAATCAATGAGATCCTGCTGAGATGTACATAAATGTAATCTCTGGAATGACCTCCCATCTCACTTTGAAATCTCTTAGCTATAAAAACTCATTTGTATTTAATACTTCCCCCTTTTGTTAGAGGTCTTTTTCCAAATGTATCATTAGTCAGCGCTTGATAATACTCCCTCAGTGCCAGGGAAGCTTATCCCTGGGAGTCATGTCCCCAACCAGAGGGAAGATAGTACATTTATATGCTGAGTTTGGCTTAGAGAGAGGTCATATTTGAGCAACTGAAAGACTTTAAGGAGGTAATTCTTCATCAATATATGATTCTAGGCTAAGTTTGAATTTCATAAGATCAGTATTCCTAAGTGAAGCCATCTGTATCAAGGGCCTGACATAATGGTCTGTCCTCCTTCACTAGGCACTGCCCATGTACTGTGGGGATTGTTGCCACTTTATTATTATTTTATTTTTGTATTTTATTTGTTATTTTAAAATGATTGTTATATTCTTATTTTTATGTATTTTTTGGTGTTGTTTTTGGTGAGCTTTTGGATCACAGAAGGGTCACAACTGTGGCAGGGGAGGATTACGGGTGTGGGGTGTCAATGATAGGGGGATGTATGGGGAGGGGTTCACCTGGGGCATGCCTGTAAAGCACATGAATATGTTCAAGTGTTCATGGGGTGTTGTTTTGGTGGGTGGAGACCCACACAATAACCAAAGGGATAATGAATTCCCCTCCTGGGAAGTCCTGTTACAATTATTAATATTTAACCCAAACTATTTAGTAAATTTTGTTGATAAGTTTATCCCTATTGTGGTTATTTTGTTTCCCCCACCTACATTTAAGAACCCTAATGGGGTAATTTTGGGCTAAAAATATTAGTGTACTGTTGTGGGTTGAATTATGTTCCCTAAAAAAGGTATGTTGAAGTCCTAACCCTTCGTACCACAGAATGTGAACTTATTTGGAAATAGAGTCTTTGCAGATGTAATTAGTTAAATTAAGGTATTACCACTGAATTAAAGTGGATCCTAAATCCAGTTTGACTGGGATCTTTATAAGAAGAGGCACAGAGAAATGAAACATAGACCCAAAGGAGAAAGCCATGTGAAGATGGAGGCAGAGATTAGGATGATGCATCTATAAGTCAAAGTATGCCAAGGAATGCCAGCAAACACCAGAAGCTAGGAGAGGCAAGGAAAGATTCTCCCCTACAGGTTTCAGAGGGAACTTGGTCCTGACAATACCTTGATTGTAGAGTTCTAGCCTTTGAAACTGTGAGGCAATAAATTTCTGTCCATTTAAACCATCTAATTTGTAGTATTTTGTTATAGCAGCCCTAGGAAATTAAGATATGGAATAAAGGTATTTAAATAGAAGAGAATAGTCTGGTCACCACTTAACACAACTCCTGCCTCCCCCCCCCCCCCTCCCCAGGGCCTGCCAACTCTCTAGATGTAAATGGATTCAATACTTTTGTACGTACCTCAGTGCTTATCATTATGGTTATAAAAATTTGCCCATACTGCTCTTTCATGATTTATCAATTTTAGATTTTTTCCGTTTCTTCATTTTATGTTCAATGTGTATTTTAGCTTGTACCTTCTTTTTTTCTAACCATATACTCTCCATATAATTAGAATTTTATAATTTCTCTTTAAATCATATTCAGTACATTCATTATTATGACAATTTAAATCTTATTTCTGTTCTAAATAGTGTCTATGAAATTATTTCCTTCTCATTTTTATTAATAATTGCATCATCATTTTTTTTATCAGAAAAAAAAAGTATTCCCAATCTTCTCTGTAAGCTATTTCTCAATACAATTTCCCATCTGGACAATATGTTAAATAATTTATCACTTCAATTACTATTTTCTGGAGACATCTTCCTGGAACTTTCTGACCTCCTTTTCCAGCCTAAAGGGAATCTTTTTTCAGCAGTTGCATAGTATTTGTCCTGGGAATTCCTGCATTTTTTCTTGTATTTTAGTCTCCTTATTCTGGGTTTACTCATTTTGTTGGCAGATGTTTTTCCACTAGTTTCTTGAGAATAGGTCCATGGGAGATAAATATATAAGGAATTGTTTATAAAAAACTGTCTTTGTATTTCCTCTCATTTCATTGACAGTATAAATAGGGGAAGAAATATTGGCAGAAGCTCATTTTCACTCAGAATTTTGAAAGTGTGGCCTCACTGTCTTCTAGCTTCTAGTAGTCTTTTGAAATGTCTGATGCAGTTGACATCTTTTATCTTTTTTGGGTGATCTTGTTTATCTTTTACGAAGTTTTCAGAACTTTCTTTTTATCATTTCATTTTGAAATTTTAAAATAATGTGCCTCAATGTTGGTCTTTTTAGTTTAATTTTGTTTTTGTTTTTTCCTCCAACTACCTGGTCCCTTGTTTGGTCTTTTCAATTTGTGGCATAGACATTCTTTAATTTTGGAAAATATCATTGCCTTGTTTTCTTTTTTTTTTTTTTTTTGTATTTTTTATTGACTTTGTAATAATATTACATTAAAAATATATATGTGAGGTCCCATTCAACCCCACCCCCCCACCCCCCCTCTCCCCCCCCCCAACAACACTCGTTCCCATCATCATGACACATCCACTGGACTTGGTAAGTATATCTCTGGGCACCTCTGCACCTCATATACATTGGTTCACATCATGGCCCATACTCTCCTCTATTCCATCATGTAGGCCCTGTGAGGATTTACAATGTCCGGTGATTACCTCTGAAGCACCATCCAGGGCAGCTCCATGTCCCGAAGACGCCTCCACCTCTCATCTCTTCCTGCCTTTCCCCATACCCTTTGTCCATTATGTCCACTTTTCCCAATCCAATGCCACCTCTTCTATGTGAACACTGGATTGGTTGTGTCCATTGCACCTTTATGTCAAGAGGAGGCTCAGATTCCACCTGGATGCTGGATGCAATCCTCCCATTTTCAGTTGTAATCACTCTAGGCTCCATGGTGTGGTGGTTGTCCTTCTTCACCTCCATCTTAGCTGAGTGTGGTAAGTCCAATAAATCAGATTGTAGGTGCTGGAGTCTGTTGAGGCTCAGGATCTGGCTATCACATTGTCAGTCCAGAGATTCAAATCCCCTAAATATATCTTAAACCCCAACATTAACTGCACCTCCAGCACATTAGCATGAAAGTCTTATGAAGGGAGATCCCATCTGAGTCCAGATTCATCACACATAAACACCATTTCCAAAGAGGGGCCATCTGCCCTGGTAGTTAACCCCATCGGCCATGACCATAACTCCCATGGGTCTCTTTAGCCCTCAAAGGAACCAATATCTGGGGGTTGTATCTGCTTTATCTGTCTCTCTGACTCTGCTCAGTTGTGCATGAGGGCAAACCTTCTGCCAGCCTCCAGACTCTTTTTTAGAAACTCGTAGCCATATAAACTCATTTCTCCTTTCCATTTCCCCCTTACTTTAGGTCAAACAGCATTTTAAAGTCATGGTATTTTATGTAGACATGGATATTCTGCTGATCCGCATTGAACCTTCCGTATAAGGTCATTTTCCAGTTGCATCATCAGTTGGTAGTTGATAGTGGTCCCTCGTTGCCAGGGAGGCTCATCCCCGGGTGTCATGTCCCACGCTGGGGGGAAGGCATTGCATTTACATGCTGAGTTTGGCTTCGAGACTGGCCACATTTGAGTAACATGAAGGCTGACAGAAGGAAATTCCCAGGCACAAAGTTGCTCTAGGCCTTGTTATTATTTTGGGTTTATCAGCTCACAAGCATAGTCATTAGTATCAGGGGCTCACTGTTGAACCCTCACTCCCTCCCGGTCCCCACCACTGTACCTGGGAGACTGTCGCTGCTCCCCTAGGGACCACGACAGAGCACCACTGGCCAGGAACCCAGTACCCCCCCTACTGTGGTTTTTAATTGTTGCCACTATGAGTATATCCAAACATTACCATGCACCCTGGACATATGTTCTGTACAGCTCCCTGTCAGTCATATATCATCTGTCATTGGTATCCCATACCAGTATCCCTCCATTGCCATTGTTGAAACACTCTGTGATCCAGAACTCCCCGAAATTTGAAGCCCAATATAATGTCATGGTCCCTTACTAGGGAATGGCATATAGCGATGAGTTTAAAGGATAGATAAAGAACTTGGATAAAGTTAGATAAAGAACTTAGATAAAGAATGTTGACTTGAAAAAATTCCACATCCTATTTTTTTCCTTTTTTTTTTTTTTCCCCCCCCCTAATTATTCAGCTTTTCTTCACAGGAGTCCTAGACCACAGCAATGTATATATATAATATACAGCACTCCCACACATCCACCAGAAAACCTTTTCCCTTCCACAGTGATACTCTTACGCCCTATTCATATCATATTTACTTAAAGTGATGTACAGAGTCTGAGACATTAGCTTTCTAACAAGGTGACATCTGTGCTTACATTATGGTGCATACTTTAGGATACACAGTTCTTTACATTTTTAGTTATCCTATGTTTTACATTATGGTTTACATTATCAGTCTGTCATCTCCTATATGTTATGGTGTAATATTACATGTTTTATATCCATCCTTGTGTACTCTCAAGAAACTCCTCTCTTACCCCCCATTTACTTTGGTTCCACACATTTAACGTCCATTTTCCCTTCCACCTTGGTGCCCTCAGTGATAGCCAACCTCCGTTTCCTGAGGAGCCACTTCCAGAGATAGATGGAATAGTGTTCAGGGCCTAACTTGCTCAACTGCCCCAATGCCCTGGGAGCCACCCTTTCTCTCGAGGGATACAGTTCCCTCTATTGGATGGCATTAGTCCTCCCCAGGATGTGGGTCCACCCCCACTCTCACTACTTGGGTTTCTACCCCATGGTGTCACCCACTCTGGCAGAATGAGCATTTAGACATTCCCCAGGAGCCCGTCCTGCATCAGACCCTCCCCTCCGAGCATTCTAAACAGGTAACCCTCTTTATTATATTTTGATATGATTTTCTCGGCATTTTACTCTCCACCAACACCTGACCCTCTCCTGGTTCGTATGCTACCCCTCCCTCCCCCCACTTTTGGGCAACGTTACCCACCCGTCCCTCCCCAGCCACCCTCAAACCCGCAAAGCCCCAAGCAAAGGCAACCCCTTGCCCCCCTTTTATCTCTTCTTTGTGTTCATACTTACCACCATCTCGTCTTAAATTCCACCCCTGCAGACATCGGCTCATATCCTTCCTCCACCCTCCGATTTCCTGCAAGCCTATCGTTCAGTCTCTTGCTATCTAGGGCAGCTTGTTTATTTCATATCATTGAGGTCATGTAGTATTTGTCCTTCAATGTCTGGGTTGCTTCACTCAACATAAGGTTCTCAAGATTCATCCATGTTATCACATGTGTTTGTAGTGTGTTTGTTCTTACAGCCGAGTAGTATTCCATTGTGTGTATATACCACATTTTATTGATCCACTCGTCTGTTGATGGGCATTTGGGTTGATTCCAACTTTTGGCAATAGTGAACAATGCTGCTATGAACATTGGTGTACATATATTGGTTTGTGTTCTTGTTTTCAGTTCTGCTGGGTATATTCCCAGCAGTGGTATTGCTGGGTCATATGGCAAATCTATGGCTAGTTTTTTGAGAAACCGCCATACTGTTCTCCAGAATGGTTGGATCCTTCTGCATTCCCACCAGCAGTGGATGAGTGTTCCCCTTCCTTCACATCCTCTCCAGCACTTGTATTCTTCTGTTTTTTTCATAGCTGCCAATCTTATGGGTGTAAGATGGTATCTCATTGTGGTTTTGATTTGCATTTCCCTGATAGCTAGAGATTTGGAACATTTTTTCATGTGCTTTCTTGCCATTTGTATTTCTTCTTCGGAGAAGTGTCTGTTTAAGTCTTTTTCCCATTTTTTAAATGGATTGTTTATCTTTTTATTTTCAAGATGTAGGAGTTCTTTATATATGCAAGTTATAAGTTTCTTATCAGATATATGATTGCCAAATATTTTCTCCCACTGTGTGGGCTCCCTTTTTACTTTCTTGACAAACTCCTTTGAGGTGCAGAAGGCTTTAATTTTGAGGAAGTCCCATTTATCTATTAGTTCTTTTGCTGCTCGTGCTTTTGGTGAGATATTCATAAATCCATTACCTATTACAAGGTCCTGTAGATGTTTCCCTACACTGCTTTCTAAGGTTTTTATGGTCTTGGCTTTTATATTTAGGTCTTTGATCCATCTTGAGTTGATCTTTGTATAAGGTGTGAGATGGTAATCCTCTTTCATTCTTCTACATATGGCTATCCAGTTCTCCAGACACCATTTGTTGAATAGGCCACTCTCTCCCAGTTGAGAGGGTTTGGTGGCTTTATCGAATATTATGTGGTTGTATATGTGAGGTTCTATATCAGAGCTTTCAATTCGATTCCATTGGTCTATATGTCTCTCCTTATGCCAATACCATGCTGTTTTCACCACCGTAGCTTTATAGTATGTTTTGAAGTCAGGTAGTGTGATTCCTCCAATTTCCTTTTTCTTTTTCAGTATGTCTTTGGCTATTCGGGGTCTCTTTCCTTTCCAAATAAATTTCATAGTTAGTTTTTCTAGTTCCTTAAAGAAGGCTGCATTGATTTTTATTGGGATTGCATTGAATGTGTAGATCAATTTTGGTAGGATAGACATCTTAATAATGTTCAGTCTTCCTATCCATGAACAAGGAATAGTCTTCCATTTATTTAGGTCTTCTTTGATTTCCTTGAACAATCTTGTATAGTTCTCAGTGTATAAGTTCTTTACCTCTTTAGTTAAATTTATTCCTAAGTATTTGATTTTTTTATTTACTATTGTGAATGGTATTTGTTTCTTGATTTCCTCCTGATCTTGCTCATTATTGGTGTACAGAAATGCTACTGATTTTTGCGCATTGATCTTATAACCTGCGACTTTACTAAACTCATTTATGAGTTCTAGAATCTTCGTTGTAGATCTCTCAGGGTTTTCTATGTATAGGATCATGTCATCTGCAAATAATGAAATTTTGACTTCTTCCTTTCCAATTTGAATGCCTTTTATTTCTGGTTCTTGCCTCAGTGCTCGAGCAAGTACTTCTAAGACAATGTTAAATAGGAGTGGCGACAGTGGGCATCCTTGTCTTGTTCCTGAGTTTAGAGGGAAGGAGTCTAGGATTTCTCCATTGTAAACAATATTGGCTTTAGGTTTTTCATATATACTCTTTATCATGTTCAAAAAATTTCCTTGTATTCCAATCATTTGGAGTGTTTTTATCAAGAAAGGGTGCTGTATTTTGTCAAATGCTTTTTCTGCATCAATAGATATAATCATGTGATTTTTTTCCTTCAATCTGTTTATATGGTGTATTACGTTGATTGATTTTCTTATGTTGAACCATCCTTGCATACCTGGGATGAATCCCACTTGGTCGTGGTGTATAATTCGTTTAATGTGTTGTTGAATACGATTAGCAAGTATTTTGTTAAGTATTTTTGCGTCTAGGTTCATTAGAGAAATTGGTCTGTAATTTTCCTTTCTTGTGATGTCTTTGTTTGGCTTTGGTACTAGGGTAATGTTGGCATCATAGAAGGAGTTGGGTAATGTTCTTTCTGTTTCGATGGTTTGGAGTAGTTTCAGCAGGATTGGTGTCAGTTCTTTACGGAATGTTTTATAGAATTCACCTGTGAAGCCATCTGGCCCTGGGCTCTTCTTAGTTGGGAGATTTTTAATAACTGATTCTATCTCTCTGGTTGTGATTGGTTTGTTAAGATCATCAATTTCTTCTTTTGTCAATATGGGCTGTTTATGTGTTTCTAGGAATTTGTCCATTTCCTCTAGATTGTCATTTTTGTTGGAATATAGTTTTTCAAAATATCCTCTTATGATAGTCTTTATTTCTGTGGGGTCAGTGGTGATATCGCCTTTCTCATTTCTTATTTTGTGTATTTGCATCTTCTCTCTTTTTTTCTTTGTTAGTGTTGCTAAAGGTTTGTCAATTTTGTTAATCTTCTCAAAAAACCAGCTCTTGGTCTTGTTTATCTGTTCAAGTGCTTTCTTATTTTCTATTTCATTTAGTTCTGCTCTTATCTTTGTTATTTCCTTCCTTCTTCTTCCTGTTGGGTTACTTTGTTGTTGTTTTTCTAATTCCTTCAAATGTGCAGTTAGTTCTTCAATTTTTGCTCTTTCTTCTTTTTTGATATATGAATTTATGGCTATAAACTTCCCTCTCAGTACTGCTTTTGCTGCATCCCATAAATTTTGGTATGTTGTGTTATCATTATCATTTGTTTCAAGGTAGTCATTGATTTCTTTTGAGATTTCCTCTTTGACCCACTGTTTTTCTAAGAGTGTGTTGTTTAATTTCCAAATCGTGGTGTGAAATCTGGGCTTCTTTCCCTTGCAAATCTCCAGCTTGACTCCACTGTGGTCAGAGATAATGTTTTGTATGATTTCAATCTTTCTGAATTCGTTCAGCCTTTCTTTGTGGCCTAGCATATGATCTATCTTGGAGAATGATCCATGTGCGCTTGAGAAAAATGTATATCCTGCTGTGTTTGGGTGTAGCGATCTATATATGTCTATTAGATCGAGCTCCTCTAATATACTATTCAGATGTTTTGTTTCTTTGGTGATTCTCTTTTGAGATGTTCTGTCCAGAATTGATAGTGGTGTATTAAAATCCCCCACTATAATTGTAGATGTATCTATTCTTTCACTTAGTTTTTCCAGCGTTTGCCTGACGTATTTAGAGGCACCCTTGTTAGGGGCATAGATATTTATGATTGTTCGATCTTCTTGACAGATTTTCCCTTTGACTAAAATGTAGTATCCTTCTTTGTCTCTCACAATTGTTTCACATTTAAAGTCTATTTTGTCTGATATTAATATAGCTACTCCTGCCTTTTTTTGGTTATTGTTAGCTTGTATGATTGTTTTCCAGCCTTTCACTTTCAATCTCCATGCGTCTCTGGGTCTAAGATGTGTCTCTTGTAGACAGCATATGGATGGGTCATATTTCCTTATCCAGTGTCCCAGTCTGAATCTTTTGATCGGTGAGTTTAATCCATTGACATTCAGTGTTATTACTATCAAGGAATTATTTGTGTTAGCCATATTTTGATTGGATTTGTGTTTGTCATATTTTGTTTGTATATTTTTTTTTGTCTTTTTTGTTGTTGTTGTTGGTCTTATACTCTCCTCCAACTTTGCCTTTCCTGTTTTTTCCTTTCTTCCTGCAGAACTCCCTTTAGAATTTCTTGAAGGGGAGGTTTCTTGTTGGTATACTCTTTCAGTTTCTGTTTGTCTGCGAATATTTTGAACTCTCCATCATGTTTGAATGCTAGTTTAGCTGGATAGAGTATTCTTGGTTGGAAATTTTTTTCCTTTAGTACCTTGACTATATCATACCACTGTCTTCTTGCCTCCATGGTTTCAGAAGAAAAATCAGCACTTAATCTAATTGAGCTTCCCTTGTATGTGATGGTTTTCTTTTCTCTTGCTGCTTTTAGGATCTTCTCTTTGTCTTGAGCATTGGATAATTTGACAAGTATATGTCTTGGGGTGGGCCTGTTGGGGTTTATGACTTGTGGAGTGCGCTGTGCTTCTTGGATATGTACATCTGTCTCTTTCAGTAGATTTGGGAAGTTTTCAGTCATTATTTCCTGCAACACTCTTTCTGACCCCTTTCCCTTCTCTTCACCTTCTGGAATGCCTATAATACGTATGTTTGAGCGTTTTGCATTGTCATTCAGGTCCCTAAATCCTAATTGGATTTTTTCTATCTTCTTATTGACCCCTTCTACTATCTGTTTGATTTCTGATGTACTGTCTTCCACATCACTAATTCTCTGCTCTGTCTCTTCTAGTCTGCTGATATTTGCTGCAAGTGTATTTTTGATTTCTTGAACTGTGGTGTTCATTCCCATCATATCTGTTATGTTTTTGCGTATGTCTGCAATTTCCCCTCCAAGTGATGTCTTCATGTTGTTAACCTCTTTCATTACTGCATCAAATTTGTCGGTGATAAATGTTCTGAGATCTTTCATTGCTTGTGCCAAGTTTTGCTCCCCTTCATGATTATTGGTTTGTTGATTGGATTCAGCCATGTTTTCCTGATTATTGGTTTGGTTCGTAGATTTTTGTTGCTTTCTGGTCATCTCTTTATTTTGACGAATTTAATCAGTTCCTTAGCTTCTTTGTCTGCTCTTGGAGGTTAATTAGTTGTTATTTTTGCACAGGTGTTATATCTTCTCTTTGTCACTTTTTTCTTCTTATTCTAGTTACTTGTTGTTGGTTAAGTTCACTTTAGAGGAAAGTATTAGTGTTGGGGAAAGGCAATTGTGTAAGCAAGGGAAAAGTGTAAAGTTGTATTGGTGATGTATGTTAATAAAGCAGGAATATGAGATCTGGAAGGATGGAGGTTAGATTCATGTAGATTGTATAGGGTTATAGCTGTAGGTAGGGTACCTTTTATGAAGTTGATGACTGAATTTGGGAGGAATATGGTATGAACTACACAGCTATTGTTTTCATGAGAGAGGGAAAAAGAAAAGAAAGGTAATAGTTTCAAGAGTGGATAATAGACAGAAAACAGAACAAAGGTATTAGAAATTAAGAGTTAGACACTTTGTGGATCAAAGAACGGTAGGTGGGGGGTGGAATATAGGAGAGACAGTAGATGATAGTGGATATCAAGATGCAGGGGAAGGGGGATAGTGTAGGTAGCCTAAATCAGTTCACACAGAAATGAGGCAGTGGAGGATGGGAAAACCCAGCAAATGTGAGGTGTTCCCTGTAGCACCTATTGTATACTTGAATTAAAGTAAAAATAAGTGGAAGATGAGGGACAAGAGGGAAAGAGAAAACCGAAAAAAAAACAAAAAAAAAAACAAACTAATTATAATAAAGAAAAAAGAAAGGCAAGAAGAAAGGAAGAAAGAAAAAGAGGATGGGCAAACGGTGGGGAACGGATAGGGAGAAGAGAGATACAGGTACACACGTGTCACAATTGCAACACTATCTAAAACAACAACTTCCCCCCGCTTTGCCCTAAAACCCCCCCGTCTGTCTGCCCAAATGGGTCTGCAAGCACCTCCCTTCCCACAAACCCCCAATAGGCCGCCCAGGGCCCACGAACTCCCCAGTACTGCAGATGCTCAAAAAAAAAAAAAAAAAAAAAAAAAAATTAAGTAAAATTAAAAAAAAAAAAAAAAAAAAAACAGAAACCCCTCCGCAGGCCCGGCTCCGCCCGCCGCGGAGGCTTGGACCGGCTCTGCCCGGCTCCTCACGCCGCCTTGGCCTGGCCTGGCTCCGCCCAGCTCCGCTCGCTACAGCGGCCCAGCCGGCTCCAGCATCCACCTCCCGCCACCGCGGCCTGGACCGGCCCTGCCTGGCTCCGTACCCGCCGCGGCCTGACCCGGGCCCACCCGGCTCCAAACGCTACCGCGGCCCGCAGCCGGGGCCTGCACCGGCCCCGCCCGGCTCCAAGCGCTACCGCGGCCCGCAGCCGGGGCCTGCACCGGCCCCGCCCGGCTCCAAGCGCTCCCGCGGCCCTCAGCCGGGGCCTGCACCGGCCCCGCCCGGCTCCAAGCGCTCCCGTGGCCCGCAGCCGGGGCCTGCACCGGCCCCGCCCGGCTCCAAACGCTACCGCGGCCCGGCCCGGCCTGGCTCAGCCCCACCGAGCGGGGCTAGATGCCTCGTCTCCGCCTACCCAAGAAGGGAATCCTCTACAGGTAGCTGGGATCTCCGTGTATATTTCACAGACGAATCCTCTCTGTTACCTTCCCTCCAAATCGATGTCCAGACACCTCCGGACCAGCAAAAATCCCGAAACAATCCGGTCCCAAAGAGTCTCCAACGCCGCCCAGCCGATTCCCTGCAGAAGACTCTAACAGGGATGTTCACTCAGCCGCCATCTTGCCCCCTCTCCTTGTTTTCTTAATGATTTCCTTTTTCCAAGTTGTCTGTTTTCTGTTTACGGAATTCCTATTGATTGGATACTTTACATTCTGGATTAATTGTTTCCTAGTTTTTAACTTGATTCCCCCCTAGCTTTTGGAGGATTTCCTTTATTATATATCCCACTCTATTAACTTATCACATAGTTTTAATTATCATTGCTTTTGAATAGGTCTTTCTTTACTTTGAATGTCCCCTCTTTAATAGCAACATATCCTTCTGAGTGCAGTGTCTTTTCTTTCACTCCATCTATTGTCTTTTTTTCTTTTGAACTTATTTTTTCTCCTTTCCTCTAGGTTTCTTGTTAGAAGCTTCCCCCAGATATCTGATAAGTCTTGTCCATTCATTCTGATTTGTGACTATGACACTTACAAAATGATGGTAAGCTATTTGTGCACTGGCAGGGCTTGGATACTGGTGTGGGAACTTGGTTTTGGCATCGTTTTATTAATTATTATTAATTCCAGTTTTCAATTAATTTCCCTGGTTTCTGTTGGGAAGTTCCTAGTGTCAATCTCTACAGGTATTTCTCTGTGTAGCTGAATTTCTCCAGACAAAAATTTTCTAATCACCTGCCTATGCTGGTCTTGGAGTATGGATGGGAGGGTGAGTTTAGTACAAACGTGGCTGCTGGCATTCTGAATCTGGGAGGAGGAAGGTGGTGATTCAAAGCATTTCCTCTTTTAAAATAGGGGCTTTCAATTAGGTCCATTTTTCAGTATGATACTCTACCTGTTCTCCTTTTTGTTTCTGAGTTCAGTTCCAGAGACTAAATCTCAACCTCCGTAGAAGTTGGGAGAGGATAGTCACTTTTGGATAGTTTATAATTTTGAAAAGTTTCCCCATTTTAAGCTTCTTACCTCACCCCTGACTGCAGAGGTATCTATGCTTTCAATTCTCAATTTTGAGGACTTTTCATACTCTATGCAGCACTCACAATGCCGCCTTTAGGTTTGAACTTTGTGCATTCTCCTAGAGGCTATTCATATTTTTTTCAACAGCTTTATCTCTTCATATATCGCAATTTGTTTTAAAGATGTTTTCCCAGTTTAATGAAGATGGGTTTGTGCTCCTGCTTCTTTTTGCTCCTTCTTTCTTTGAGCTGATGGTCAAGAAAAGAGGGTGGAAGTCTTCACTACCGTTTTTATTCAAGGTCGTGTATGCTCTTCTGGTTTTGGTCCTACTCCTTTGACTGGTTTTCCTCTCATTGATGGGTCCTGTGTCTTCCATTGTCATTTTATGTTCTTAAACCAGAGTTTTTCTTCTGATCTTTTCTTTTCCCCTCTACTTTCTACTCTTGAGATCATCATATAGGTGGTGGTTTGGAGTTTGAATTTTTCTGTAGCTCATAAATTTTTAACATTTATATTGAAATTAAATGTGGGTCATTTGTTCCCTAAAGATTGCAAAACTTTGGAACGTGGTAACCATGTCATATATATTCACAGAGGTTCACTGATTCTCAAAAAATGCTATTAAGAATGAATAAGATTGATTTCATAAGTTATATACAGAAGTTAGTCTTATTATTTTGTAGTCATGTGTGAGTATATATGTGAGCTAGGATGTGTGTGTAAAGTATGACACTGTAATAATGAATATGTACCATTCTCATTAGGGATGCAATCAACTCCATTTACACATTTCCTTCCCCTATAGCTAAATGCATATGTATGTGTAATATGGTTAAAAGAAACACACATTCGTAGGAACCACAAGTAATACACCATTCCAATTGTGGTGGCTCTGGTATTAACCACTGATTTCTGCACTATTTTGAGTCTCATTAGTCTCAGTTCTAATCTGGTCTTCTTTGGTTGCATTTGGATTCATCTGGACTCCTGACCAGCTTTTGTGGCTTGAGCTGATGTGCATTGCTCTACGTCATAATTGTTAATTCTCGCTGTCAGTGGATAAAATAATAACATCAAGTTCTTGGTTTCTCTGTCTGTAATTGCTCAGAGTTCAGCCTCTATGACAACTCCGTACTTGTATTTCTCTAGATATGTTTGTTGCTTTGTGCTATTTCAAAAACATGTTAAAAGGCTGGAAGTACGATTCCCCTCTGATGAAGAATGGGATACGTAATTCAAAATATCATTCTCTACCTATGCAGCTCATTCCCTGGTTGGGGAAAACAGAGATTTTTCCAGTCTTATCTGAAATTTCCACACTCTGGGACTAAGTGTGACCCATTGTTTTTCTTTTTTTTTTTTTTTTTCAAAATTTTTTGTCTTTATTTGATTTTTTAATGTTACTTTAAAAAAATATGAGGTCCCCATATACTTCCCATCCCCTCTCCCCTCCCCCCATAACAACAACCTCCTCCATCATCATGAGACATTCATTGCATTTGGTGAATACATCTCTGAGCACCGCTGCACCTCATGGTCAATGGTCCACATCCTGGCCCACATTCTCCCACAGTCCACCCAGTGGGCCATAGGAGGACATACAATGTATGGTAACTGTCCCTGTATCACCACCCAGGACAACTCCAACCCCCCAAAATGCCCCCACATCACATCTCTTCCTCCCACTCCCTACCCCCAGCAGCCATCATGGCCACTTTCTCCACACCAATGCCACATTTTCTTCGATTACTAATCACAACAGTTCATGAATAGACTATCAGTAAGTCCACTCTAATCCATACTCCATTCCTCCAGCCTGTGTACCCTGGAATGGCTGTGTCCACTTCACATCTATATCAAGAGGGGGCTTTGATTCCACATGGATGCTGGATGCAATTCTCCTGCTTTCAGTTGTAGACACTCTTGGCTCCCTGGTATGATCATTGACCTTCTTCACTTCCATGTGGGGTAAGTCCAATAAACCAGAGCCATTGTTTTTTTTATAGTTTTGCCAACTTTTCACTTCTTTTTACAGATTGGTTTTCCTCGTCCTCTATTTTGTCTTTAATGGAACTCAGTCTGGTATGAATTTACCAACTTCTTTCTTGCCGAATCAAAGAGGCTGTAATCTCAAATTTAAAAACTGTCAGAAAAATTAATTCCTACATACACAGTCCTGATCATTCCCTCACAATTATTTTGGTCCTTATGTCTTTTTCCTGAGGAAAATACTCTTAAGCAGTAAAGCGAGGCCATTAAGACCTTGGATGCTGTCTTCAGAATAACTGGATTTGTGACTTTGGCTGAGTTACTTAAATTCTCAGTCCCTCTGCTTTTATATCCTTGAAATGGAGATGATAATAGTACTATCTCTATAAGGTTGTTGTGAAGTTTAAAATGTCAATACATTTAAATACTCAGAAAAGTGATTGTTACATACTGAGTTAATGTTAACCATTATTAGAAAATATCCATAACTTTGTTGTAGTATCTGGTTGTTAACAGTGTTTTTCAGAAATAGTAGGAATTGCTTAATTAAGGCAGACATTCTGGTAGACTTAGAATCCAAATGATTTCTTCTGCTATTTTCTTTCATATGTGGAGTGAGATTTCACAATAAATAAGGATGTTTGTAGTAAACTGAAGTTCTGGAGATTATATTATCTTCTTGTTTCAGGCAAAACCTTCGATAAGTGAAAATAGTGTGAGTATACTTGAAAAGTGGTAAAAAGATAGCATAATCTCAGATATTCTTCTTAATAAATTAATAAATTATCAATTGACTTGGTAATATTGATTGGTACTAAATTCCTGTTTTTCACAGTTCTGCCCCATTAAAGAATGGTGGAGAATGCAAAGTTTTGATTTATGGTGTTCATAAATTCAGCTCTTATTTTCATAGCCGTGCATCTGAGACAGTCTGAGTTTATAGCCCCCTCATTGCCCTGTGGTACTAGAAACAGGCCAGGTAGAGCTGTCCCCATCAGGGCTGCGCAGAGCCATGGGCTAGTAGGGTAGCTGCATGGAACTCCAGTCTACAAGGGGCACTAAAAACCGTTAACGTCAAACTTCTCTGGAAAAGGGGGCAATGGGAACAAAGAAAATGGAATTTGTCAGAAGTCTTCTCAATTGTAACAAATGTACCACACTAATGAAGGATGTTGTTAATGTGGGAAAGTGTAGGCAGGGGAGGGAGTGGGGCATATGGGAATCCTTTGTATTTTTTATTATATGTAACCTTTATGTAATCCAATGCTTCTTTAAAAATAAAAAAAAAATAATTAAAAAAAACAAAATCCTGTTTTTTTCATCCCTATCTCAGTGAAATATATAATATAAGAAATACTATTTTGATTTCAAATAAAACAGAGAAACAACCATATATGTTTTTTTGGTTTTAGAATAAAAGTATCGAAGTAGGGATGAAAACAGCTACTTGGATAATTAGCAACCTAATAATTGAGAGTATACTAGCATTTATGCAACTCCACTTATAATAAACAAAAATACTTAAACCATTATACACCTTCAAGGATGAGAAAGAATGTCTTTGGTGGGGGGCAGGGGGCTAGGCTGTGATTGGGCATACGGGTTCCTGGACAATCCACATTAACTTGCATTTCAGAGTCTACCCAGGAAGTAACTCTTCCTGTATAATCATGACTTAAAATTCCTCTTCTTTTACCCACCAGGTAAATAATAATGCACTATTTAACACCAAATTGTCAAGCAAAGACCCAGAAGATTCCACATTCATGTATTTTGTAAATGAGATGAGGATAAAGCGGAGTGTTACTCTCTCCATCCTCATAAACTGTTATATTAAACCCATTCTTGTCTGATCCCTGTTCCCTCACTTCACTGAAACAACCCCATCAAAACCACCTCTGTCCTTCATCTGCTCTCAATTCTCAGTCCTTATCTTTCATAACCTTTCAGAACCTTTATCAGTTGATTTTGCTCTTCTCAAAACACTGTCATCTCTAAGCTTCTGGGATTCAATATTCTGTGGTTTCCACCAACCCTACTGCCACTCGCTTTCTTGGTGTCCTTTTCTGGTTCCTCCTCCTCTGTCCTTTAAGTTTTCAGTTTCCTGATTCCTCTTCTTTATCTGAATACACTTCCTTGCTCATGCAATCCTTTGGTTTAAAGTATCTGCTAGGTGTTGAACTTTCTCAAATGCATATGTTCAGCCTCACTATCTTCTCTTGAACTCAAATTTTATTTGAAATACTACCTGCTGTCTATTTAGGATATCAAACTTGAATATTTCTAATATAGGACTATTGTGTTATCACCAACACCAATATTGCAATCTACTATCTCAATAAATAGCAACACAAAACACTAAGTTACATAGGTCAAACACTTAGGAGACATTCTTAAATCTCTTTTCCTCATCCTATATCTCACGCATCATCAGGTCAGAATCACTTGCAGAAACATAGCAAATTCTATCCCTTTTCACATCTCCATATGTTCTTGCATTCATCTATAGCAAACTCTCTACCGGTGTTCAGAGTAATCTTTTAATGCTTATGACCTGTCATATTACTTTTGCATATATGAAATAATTGGAATGAAATAACAAATCCTTACTATGAACTGTAGAACTCTGCATGATTTGAACACTGCCTATCACGCACATTAATTTTCTACATGCTTCTCATGCACCAGCTTTTTTTTCTACCATTCAAACATGCCAAACTTACTTTTTCTTCTCTCCTGGCCTTTTCACATGCAGTTCCCTTGGCCTGGAAATTTCTTCTTCCAGATTTTTACCTACATTGTTGGATCCTTCTCATCATTTAATTTTCAGCTCAAATCCATCTCTGCTGAGTGGTCTTCCTTAACAAGTCTGGTTAAATATACCTCAAATCTGGGCTATCGACTCCTATATTCTGTTTTATTTCTTTTTTTAAAAAATTAATTAATTTTTTAAAAAGAAGCCTTAGATTACACAAATGTTGCATAAAAAATATAGGGATGTCCCATATGCTCCACACCCTCCCCCTTCACACTTTCCCACATTAACAACTTCCTTCATTAGTGTGGTACATTTGTCACAATTGATGAACATATATTGAAGCATTGCCAATAACTGCAGATTATAGTTTACACTCTGTCCCAGATAATTTTGTGTTATGACAAAATATATAATGGCCTTTATCCATCATTACAGCATCATGCCAGACAATTCTAATGTCCTGAAAATGCCCCCATATTACACTTCCTTTGCTAGAATAACAATTCTATAGTAGAATAATAATAAATCTACTTTAGTCCATTGTCCATTTCTCAGTTCTGAGGATTTTTGGATGGTGATGCTGACTCTGCCTCTAGTTTAGAGGGTCTTAGATCTCATAGGACAGATGGTTGGAACTATCTTGCTGCAGATGCAGACTCTCTCTGTTCCTTGGGATGGATATTGTCCATCATTATCACTTTGTTAATTGTTCTGGATGAGTTCTATGAACTGGAGAGTAGGTGTTGCAACTCTGCTGAGATTCAGGGCCCAACTGGTACATGTACAGACTAACAATTTAAGTCTCTTGGACATATACCTATTAAGTATATTACCAACTATAGGTTCAAATAGAAGGGGCAGAGGAGCCATGTGTAGGGAAACCACAATTGAGTCCAACTCTGTCACACTGGGGAACATAAATTCCAAGGTAAGGCCCACTGGTAGGGCAGTAAACTCCTGATCTGTCTGGATGTCTCCAGAGCCCTCAGGGGCCCTACTGTTTGAGGCACTGTTTATTGCAGTCAATGAGATCCTGCTGAGATGTGAATAAGTGTAACCTCTGGAATGACCTCCCTTCTCACTTTGAAATCTCCTAGCCATAAAAACTCATTTGTATTTACCATTTCCCCCTTTATGGTCACCACTTCCAGGTGCATTGCTAGTTGGTGTTCGGTAATAAACCCTTGGTGCCAGGGAGGCTCTTCCCTGGGAGTCGTGTCCCACACTGGGTGGGGGGTGCAGTGCATTTATATGCTGGGTTTGGCTTAGAGAGAGGCCACATTTGAGCAATAAGGAGGTCCTCAGGAGGTAACTCTTCAGCAACATGTAATACTAGGCTAAGTTTCTATTCCAAAAGAAAAGGTTCATAAATACAATTATCAGTATCAAGGGCCCAGGGCAATTGTCCATCCTTCTTCACTACTAGGCACTGCCCCTGTACTCAGGGGATTCTTGCTGTCCCATTAGAGAAGGTAGCAGAACTCCTTAGGATGGGAATTTGATATTCTTTTGGTTATTGTATGGCTCTCCACCCCACCATGACAAAGCCCCATGAACAACTGGACAGCTTCATATGCCTTAGAGACATGCCCCAGATGAACCCCTTCCCATGTATCCTTCCATCACCAACAACCCACACCAATGATCCTCCTCTGCCACAGTTGAGACCCTTCTGTGATCCAAAATCTCTCTAAAGATGAAATCAAGAAAATAACCAAATAAAAGTAATAAGAAAATGAAATAATAATGGTAGTTTAAAAAGTAGCATATAAAATTTTTAAAAATTTTAATTTTTTTAAATAATAAAAAAATTTTTTTAGGCATTATGTCTTGCATCACTGTAAGATCTGTTGTCTTTTATGTACAGTGATGTTTTCTCCCATATATTCCCTCAGTGTCTTATAATTTTTTTTCATTTTATCTTCAAAGAAGCTTTAGATTACAGAAAAGTCACAAAGAGAATATAGGGGCTTTTTTTTTTTTTAAGATTTATTTTTTAGTTATTTCTCTCCCCCTTCCTCCCAACTCCCCTTCCCCTTTTGTCTGCTCTCTGTGTGTTCTTCTGTGACTGCTTCTGTCCTTATCAGTGGCACCGGGAATCTGTTTCTTTTTGTTGTGTCATCTTGTTGTGTCAGCTCTCTGTGTGTGCGGTACCATTCTTGGGCAGACTGCACTTCCTTTCGTGCTGGGTGGCTCTCCCTACGGCGTGCACTCCTTGCGCGTGGGGCTCCCCTGTGCTGGTGACACGCCTGCATGGCAGGGCACTCCTTGCATGCATCAGCACTGCACATAGGCCAGCTCCTCAAGGGTCAAGGAGGCCTGGAGTTTGAACTGTGGACCTCCCATGTGGTAAGCGGATGCCCTATCCATTGGGCCAAGTCTGCTTCCCAAGGGGATTCTGATATACCCAATCCACTCCCCTCTTTCCCCTTTCCCCTATCAATAACATTTCACATGTGGATGGTACATTTGTTACAATTGTTGTATGAATATTGAAGCATTGCTACTAACAATGGTCAATGGTTTACATTATGATTTACATTTTGGACCACGCACTTCTATAAATTTTGATGAAATTTAAAATGGTGTGTATCCATTATTGCAAGATCATGCAGAGCAATTCCAATGCTCCCAAAATGCCCTATGTTCTATCTGTTTTATTTCTTGATGGAACTTATTATCTGAGAATACAGTGATGTGAGCACAAAAGGCAAACTCCCCAGTAAAAGAAAGCCTTGGTGAGGAGGGGAATTTGACTTCTCTGTTTATCACTCTCTTCAGAGCTTATAACAGTATCCAGCAAGGACAGTTGAATTAATGAAGAGATGAACTGATCAACTGGCAAAAAGTCTGTGCTGAAGAACTTAAAAATAAAAATTTAGGGAAGCAGACATGGCTCAACTGATAGAGCGTCCGTCTACATATGTAGCATCCAGGGTTTGACCCCTAGGACTTCCTGACCCATGTGGTACACTGGTCCATGTGCAGTGCTGCTGTGTGCAAGGACTGCCCTGCCACACAAGGGTGCGCCCACGTAGGGGAGCCCCACATGCAAGGACTGCACGCTGCAAGGACTGCACCCTGCAAGGAGAGCCACCCCATGTGAAAAAAGCACAGCCTACCCAGGAGTGGCACAGCACACACAGAGAGCTGACGCAGCAAGATGACGTAACAAAAAAGAGACGCAGTTTCCCAGCACTGCCAGATAATGCAAGTGGATGCAGAAGAACACACAGTGAATGGACACAGAGAGCAGACAACGGGGGGAAGGGAGAAGAAATAAATGAAATAAATCTTTAAAAAAAATTAAATAAAAATAATAATTGACAATGAAGAATTTGAATCAAAAAGTAAGACATGATCCAAGAAGCATTGGGAAAGAAGATCTAGGGATCTGAGAATTTCAAGTGGACTCCTTGTTTTTAAAGATTATCAACAATACTATCCTAAAGAGAAGCTGAAGGTTGATATTTGAATCCTTGTATAATTTGTTTAATATCAGTTGGTAAATAACATATAATTATTATTATAAATGGTAGAATAAATTTGTCCCAACAATTCATATGATCATTAAGGAATCTAGAGTTACAAAATCTTTCCAAGGATTATTTAGTATGGATACTGTATTTGGTAGATCCCACCTATCTGTACAAACCTACGTAAGCAATGCTGCTTGTAGAATTTTTCTTAGCAAATTTAATTTCTATCTGTCTGGTATGGGACACTTGAGTATTAAAGCCATTTCACAGAGGAATAAACTGTAACATTAATAATACCGGTTTTAATAGGCATCCCCTAGGTAAATTTTGATTGGGAAATGTAAAAGGAAATATATGTTCTGATCTATTTACTCTTATTTCAGTACATTGAAAACCCTGAATTGTCAAAACTGGAGTCTTAGAGACTAGGAGATGCTATCTCAGTTTTCAAAAAGAGGGGAGGATTTAGCCAAACACACTGAATGTCACTGTTTTAGAGAAATTTAAAAAGCCAAAATCTTAAAACATAGATGAGGGTATTTAGAGAGGAGGTAACTTACTAAGTGCTAGGATGTGTTTAGCAAGAAGGCATGCTGAGATGGAACCCTTTTCTTTTCATGATATGGTTACTAAAATGGCAGGACAAGAGAAGACAGCAAATATAGCAAAATTGGATGTCAGTAGCAATTTGACAATTTAAAAAAATTACATTTCATTGGAAAAGAAGTGTGGTAGCTGATGATAAATTAAGTGATTCTTAATTTATACTGCTATACCTGAAGGGCCTATTACTTACATCCCTGTTAGCTTGCAGGAAATAGGTCTCTGGTGGTATCTCAGTATGCTGTTGCATTTAATATTTTTATCACTTCTTTGAAGCTGACATAGAAGGAATTCTTATTAAATTTGAAGACTGCATGAAGCTGGGAGTATAACAAATATATTGAGTGACAGAATCAGCATCTAAAATGATCTCTTTAAGGCTGCAACGCTGACTTGTATCTAACAAGATGAAAGTTGTCTGGAATAAATGGAAGTAGTATGTTTAACTTTTTAAAAATAATATTGTGAATATTTAGGACTGAAAAGATAAATCTTTACTTCATTTCATGTGGGAAAATCTTGTCCAAAATCAATGTGTATCAACAGTTTTATTTATCTAGTAAGTATTTATTAAGTGCTTATTATTTTTTTCTTTTGTAGGTTTACTTTTTTGTTTTTGTTTTTTAATTTTTTTTTTTTACTCCACTGGCCCTATTATCCCTGAAATACTGTGTTCAGTTCTAGGTACTCACTCTAAACTGGAGTTCACAGATGGAGAAGTTACAGACAACCATAATTTTTGAAAAGTATTGGAAAGATCTAAAAGAGTTTGGCCTGTAGAGAAGACAGGAAGTCAACAGTTTTAAAATGGACTGGAGATAAAATGGATTTACAGGTCCAGAGGGTAGGATCATGGAAGTGGCTTTTAGCACAATATAAAAATAATCTTTTAGCAATAAGAACTGCTAGAAAAATAGAATGTGCTGCCATGTTGAGATTTTTACTATTGGGGATGCTCAAATAGAGGTAGGGTGACCAAGTGTCATGAAGGTGGGTAGGATTCATGCACAGGAAAAATTAGGTCTTTTATTTGCTTTCCAACATTCATATTCACTGAGTCTAATGTAATTTTTACTTGTCTGCTTTTGGCAAAGCCTCTTTAATTCTCTTAAACTGAAAACAAAAGCCACCTGTAATGCTTTCTCATGGCTCCCCAAATATTCTTGCTGCTATCCTGGCTTCCATCAGACTGTAAAAATATAAATGCTCAGATAATGTACTTGTAATTTCTTAAATTACTGTTTTTGAATTTTGTTTTCATTAATTTCCTCTTATGCTTATGCAACTTGTAATTTGAACTTTAAAAATGCCCAGTAATAGTTTATATTGACCTAAGGTTTTCTATTTTTCACTCATCTTACATTATAGATAGCATTATTTTTTAATATTCTTCAGTACACATGTGAATGTTTTATAAAAGCTTGTATTTCATATTCTTGTGGAAAATTCTACAGTGATATGTAGGTTACTTTCCCTGCTTAAATTTTTCTTTTGTGTGAAAAGCCCTGTAGATATTGATACTGTAATAGTCCTATCAATTCTTCTACAATTACTTTATTATGTCTTTATTGGGTGGAGTATGCAAATATAGTTTCCTTAGCACAATCAGAGGCACACGAAAGTCTTTAGCTAATCTTCCTCATCAGGTCTCTTTAAACTGGGGTCTTTGGATGGGCATTTGGGAATCCAGAAATCTACCCATCCCCAAAATTACATGCAAAGCTGTGTGTGTGCAATTGTAAAGTTTCTAGGAAGAAGTTTCTTGTTATTTATCGACTTCTCAAATAGCCTCCTGAAATGTTGACAATTATTGCTCTGGGCCAATTCGCTAGCTCTGGGATATTTCTTCTTTAAAAAATAAAGCGAAATTCTAAAGTTATACTTTTTTCTACAACAGAATCTACCCATTTTTCTTAAATAAAATCTTTGTCTACATAAAGACTAAAGTATTTTTCTTGATTTATGCTTTCCTTGCCTGGAATTACACTGATGATACCTGTTTCTTCCTTTAAATGATCACAATATTTAAAGAGATAATGTTCAATAGGCTCATCGAGCCATTTTTCCCCCAAATGAGCATGACCTAGGTTGTCACAAGCTGTGTTCTGTTTGAGTCTTGCTGGGAACCTGGAACTTAGTCCCACTGGTAAACTAGGAGCCAGTGTATACACAGGATTTGATACATCCAGGGCAAGGGATACAGGGGTATTTATACACTAACCAACTGGCATGCTGGTAAAGAGTTAATTGGTTGTCTGAGGAGAAAAAGCATTTGCCAGTTTCTGATCTTTGTGGTGTAAATACCCCCACCATAATGATGGCAAGCTATCATCTGACTGTAACTGGCTCACAAATTCCTGAAATGTTAATAATTGGCTCTCTTGGGCTGGTAGGAGACAGCTAAAGCACGCCGTCTTTAAAACCTATCATAATTAGTAGTTATGGGCTGTCCCTGACAGATATTAATTCCCTGGCATTTGTGGCTCTCTATGAGGGAGGCAAAAAGTCTCCAGCAAAGAGGGCTCTCAGTCAAAATAAAGCAGGCACTGGCAGTTTGCAAACAACCATGTGGGAAGAAATATGCAATATGGCAACTGATGGGCTGATCTCTAGAAACAGAATATTTAATTTATTCCATTGTCCTACTTATCCATATCTGTTTCTATAACCAGGATTTGTAGTTAGTCTTAAAATTTCTTAGGACTTTGTAGCAGTTTGATATTATTGATGAATTCCAAAAGGAAATATTGGATTATGTTTTTAATCTGATCTATACCTGGGCATGATTGAGTTATGATTAGGGTGGGTGGGGATTCACAGATAAAAGGCAGGGCAAAGAACAGAGTTGAGGGTTTTCTGATGTTGGAGTTTTGATGTTGGAGTTTGTTGCTGAAGGCTTAAGCTAGAGTCCCGGGAAGTCAGCACACAGAGGAAAGAGAAGCCAGCACCAGGAGGGAAGGAACCATGAACCCAGAGAAAAGCAAGCCCCAGGAATGTAGAAACCCAGGAAGCCTGAATCCTCACAGACATTGTCAGCCATCTTGCTCCAAATAGACTTTGGTGAGGGAAGTAACTATGCTTTATGGCCTGGTATCTGTAAGCTCCTACTCAAAATAGATACCCTTTATAAAAACCAACCAATTTCTGGTATTTTGCATCAGCATCCCTTTGGCTGACTAATACAGACTTGTTCCTTATTTCTGATTTTTCTTTTTCAAAATACTTTTAACTATGTGTAGATCTTTTTATTTTTCCTAATTTTGATTGCATTGGACTTATTGATTAATTTGGGGAAATTTACATCGTAAATCTTAGTCATTTAATATTTGAATATGAATATTGTCTATCAGTCCATTTATTCAGATCTTCTATTCTGTTCTGTAATAATAAGTTTGAAATTTTTCTCTATAAAGGTTTTGAGCACTCATTCATATGTTAATTCCTAGATAATTTATGGGTTTTGATGCTATTGTGAGTAGCTTTTTACCATATTATCTTGATAGTCATTGTTGGTATAGAGTTTGCTTGTTGATTTCTATGAAGACCATCAGTTTTCAAACTTTTTGGTCTCTAGACCCCTTTATACTCCTAAAAATTATTAAGGATCCCAAAGAGCTTTCATTCAGGGAGGTGAAAAATGAGTATCTAATTTTTAAAACAAAAGATATAGTGAAAAGTATTGTTTGAACCATGCGAATCTTTTTAATACCTGATTTTATAAAAGACAGCTGAGTTTTTGTTTCTGCATTGTCAGTTGCAATTTCACGTATTATAAAATGTCTAAAACCCCCCACTCTAAACTCATAACATAATAAAAGAAAGGCAAATAACATCTTAATATTATTATGAAAATAGTTCTGACTTTTAGTGACTCTCTGAGAGGATCTCAGGAGAGGGTCCTCAGAATACATTTTCAATAGTTCTAATGTAGGTGACCTTATCACTCATAATTACTTATATATTCAAATCTTTTACCTATTATTTATTTTTCTTTCTTCTCATGTTGACCAGGCTTTCTGCTTTTGCTTTTATCTTTCTCAACTTGTCAAAGGTTTTTAAATATTAATAAATTATTCAATTATTTAATTTTTAGTGTGAAGGTGGTTTCCTAAGTCAATGATGGATGCCCTGATTAGAAAAATAATTTATTTTTCTTTGAAATTTTTCTATTCTTTTCCCAAATATGTCAACTGAACTTATAACATTTTTTCATTCTTTTAGTAATATTCTGATTGAGATGTATAAAGATATGTTTCCTTCTAAGTACTCCACTAATTAGTTTAATCTAAATTTTAATATGTAATATTTTATCATGGGTTATTTATTGTTTGCTTATATATTTCCATATGAAGGATTTGTTGTTTTTGTTGTTATGATTTGTATTAATTTTTAAGTTGATTTAATTATAATCAGAGAACATAATCTATGTGATATCAACTCTTAGGAATTCATTGAGATTTCCTTTGTGACTTAAAGTTTAAAAGAATATGTCTTATCTGCTACTTGGTGCAACGGTCCTGATAAATTTTAATATCTATGTTTCTCTTTATCCTGAAATAACAGCTTCTGGAGCAGAGATGAGAGTTATTATTATTGCAATAATCACATTGATTACCCACCATGCATTCTTTTTCTTCAGGAATGCCATGATGAATGCAGATGTCACCCTATGCATGCAGAGAGGAAGTTTATTGCAACACAGGAAAGGAAAACCAAGATATATAAATCTAGGTGTTTATATAGAAATTGATATATGGTGGCCACCCTCCCCTCCTGAGAGAAGAAAATAAATTTATCTTTCTAATGTAAACAGATTTTCTCTTGAGAAGAGAAAGGGAAAGGTCCCTGTGCCACAGGGTAGGAGGACAAATGTTTTATTACCTTTGAATTGTAGCAGATAGCTCCAGGAATAATACCTTGATATCTGAGAAATAAATAGATCTAGGGGGAAAGGAAACATTACCTTCATAGATGTCTTTTTTTTTTTTTCTCAGAAAGCCCTAACTGTGTAGAAACATAAAATATTCATATTGAGGTTTTCTACTTTGCTATTTGTTCAGATTTATTGTGTTTTCAAAATTATCTAGATGTTTGCCCCACTCCCACCCCCTTTTTTTGATTGCTTAATGCATTAGTCTTTGAGAATTCTATTAAGATACATACTTAAGTTTATTTTTCTATATACATTTATTAAATCTATTGATATCTTTATATTTTTCCAAAAACAAAACAATGACCTTAGCATGCTCCCTTTCTCTCTTTTTCTAATCTCTTACCTTCCCACCCCTTACCCTTTCTATATTGGTATCACCTGTAATTTTTCTTCTAGATTTATATATCTTGGTTTTCCTTTCCTGTGTTGCAATAAACTTCCTCTCTGCATGCATAGGGTGACATCTGCATTCATCATGGCATTCCTGAAGAAAAAGAATGCATGGTGGGTAATCAATGTGATTATTGCAATAATAATAACTCTCATCTCTGCTCCAGAAGCTGTTATTTCAGGATAAAGAGAAACATAGATATTAAAATCAGAAGAATTATTTATTAGAGAAGTTGTAAACCAACAAAACAGTCATACATAATGTGCAGAATTCCCATACAACATCCCTCTACCAACACCTTACAGTGTTGTGGAACATTAGTTACAGATTATGAGAGAACATCATCAGACTATTATTTCTAAGTCTGGTTTATAGTGGACATTTGGTATATTTTTACCATAACCCTCCATTATTAATACGGTACCTTCTTTGACATTAATGCAGAATTATTGCAATATTGCTGTTGACTATAGTTCATAAATTACATTAATTGTATTTTTCTCATGCATCTCAATATTCTACCACCTTGTAATAGTGATGTACATTTGTTCTAGTTCATAGAAGAGCACACTTGTATTTGTATTATTAACCACAATCCTCATCCACCTCCAGGTTCACTATGTTATTCAGTCCCTAGATCATTCTCTAGCTTTCTTTCAATTGACATTTACATCCCTAGACTACCCTTTTCAGTTACAATCTCATTTATAAACCAGCTATATTAATAATATTCACTATAATGTGTTATGCTCAACTTTATCCATTTCCATACCTTACATTCAAATTCGCTAAACATTCTACATACATAAAGCATCAGTACCCTTTCACAGCCCTCATCTTATCTCCTAGTAACCTATACTCTAGGTTTTAACTCCATTTATTTATTCTTTATTTTCAGTTCATATTAGTTAGACCATACAATATTTGCCCTTTTGTGTCTGGTTTATTTCACTCAGCATAATGTCCTCAAGATACATCCATTTTATCATATGTGTTCCAATTTCATTTTTTATTACAGTGGCATAGTATTCCATCATATGTATATAGCACATTTTGTTTATCCATTTATTAGTTCATGGGCCCTTGTGTTGTTTCCATCTTTTGGCAATTAGAAATAATGTCACTATGAACAGTGATGTGAAAATGTCTGTTTGTGTCATTGGTTTCATTTCTTCTGGATATATTCTTAGCAGAGTGATAGCTGGATCATATGGCAGTTCAATATTTAGCTTCCTAAGGAATTGCCAAACTGTCTTCCACAGAGGCTGCACCATTTAACATTCCCACCAACTGTGACAAATTGTTCCTATTTCTCCACATCTTCTCCAGCACTTGTTATTTTCTGTTTTTTCAATAATGGCCATTTATTGAGGTATGAGATGATATTTCATTATAGTTTTGATTTGCATTTCCCTAATAGCTAGAGATGAACGTTTTTTCATGTGTTTATTTGCCAATTGTGTTTCCTCTTGGGATAAATGCCTATTTAAGTTTTTGCCCATTTTTAATTGCATTGCTTGCTCTTTTATTGTTGAATTGTATGATCTTTTTATATAGCATGTAAATAAAACCCTTATTGGATATGTGGTTTCTAAATATTTTCTCCCATTAAGTAGGCTGCCTTTTCACTTTCTTGATAGCCTTTTGAATCACAAAAGTGCTTAAGTTTGAGGTGGTCCCATTTACCCATTTTTTTCTTTTGTTGTTCATGCTTTCAGTGTACAGTTTAAGAATCCACCATCTACCCTTGGTGATATTTCCCTACATTTTCTTCTAGGAGTTTTATGGTTCTAACTTTTAAATTTAGTTCTTTGATTCATTTTGAGTTAATTTTTATATAAGGTGTGAGATAGGGGTCCTCTTTCTTTCTTCTGGATATGGATATCCAGTTTTTTCCTAGCACCATTTGTTGAAGAGACAGTTCTAACCCAGCCTTTTCAAGACCAATTCGACCATAGTTTGATTTTAAACCACCAATTCAGTTCCATTGGTCTATATGTCTATCTTTATGACAATATCATTACTGTTTTTACCACTGTAGGTAGGTAAGATGATTTAAAGTCTGTAAGTGGGAGTCTTTCAACTTTGTTCTTTTTAAAGACATTTTTGGCTATTTGAGGTCCCTTCTAAATAAATTTAATAATTGGATTTTCCATTTCTTTTAAAAAAGCTGTTGGAATTTTTAGGGTGCATTGAATTTGTATACCAATTCTATAGGTAGAATTGACAACTTAATATTAGTCTTCCAATCCATGAATATGGACTGTTCTTTCATTTTTTTGGTCTTCTTTGATTTCTTTTAGCAATACATTGTGGTTTTCTGAATAGAAGTGCTTTCCATCCTTAGTTAAGCTTATTCCTAAATATTTGATTCTTTTAGTCACTATTATAAATTGAATTTTTTCCTGAATTCCTCCTCAGATTGATCCTTAGTAGTGTATGCAAACAGTACTGATTTTTGAGTATTAATCTTGTATGCTGCCACTTTCCTGAACTCGTTTATTAGCTCTAGTAGCAGTGTTGTAGATTTTTCAGGACTTTCTATGAATAGAATCATATCACCTGTGAATATAGTGAAAGATTGACTTCTTTCTTTCAAATTTGGATGCCCTTTATTTCTTTTTCTTCCTAATTACTCTAACTAGGGATCTAGTACAATACTGAAAAACAGTGGTGACTTTTTCCTGAACTCAGCAGGAATGCTTTCAATCTTTCACCTTGTATACAATGTTAGCTGTTGGTTTTTCATATATGCCTTAATCATGTTCAAAAGTTTTCTTTTGATTCCTATATTTTGGTGTATATTTATCAAGAAAGGATGCCGTAGTTTTTCAAATACCTTTTCTGAGTCAAATGAGGGGATCATGTGATTTTTCTTCTTTGATTTATTAATGTGGTGTATTGCACTGATTCTTATGTTGAATCACTCTTGCATCCCTGGTGTAAAACCCACTTGATCATGATGAATAATTCTTTTAATGTGTTGTTGGATTTGATTAGTTAGTATTTTATTGAGGATTTTTGTATCCATATTTGTTAGGGAAATGGATCTGTAAGTTGCTTTTTTTAATAATATCATTATCTGGCTTTGGTATTAGGATGATATTGACTTTGAAGATTATGTTCAGTAGTGTTCTTTCTTGTTCAATTTTTTGGAAGAGTTTGAGTAAGATTGGTATTAAATCTTTGAATGCTTGGTAGAATTCACTTGAGAAACCATCTGGTACTTGGCTTTTCATTTGGGGGAGTTATTTGATGACTGTTTCAATCTCTTTACTTGTGATTGGTTTGTTGGGATCTATTTCTTCTATTTCTTCTAGGGTCAGTGCAGGTTGTTTGTATGTTCCTAGGAATTTGTTCATTTTGTTTGTTGGTGTACAGTTGTTCTTCATAATGTCATTTTATGATCTCTTTTATTTCTGTGGGGTCAATAATAATGTCCCCATTTTCATTTCTGATTTCATTTATTTGCATCTTCTCCCTTTATTTCTTTGTCATTCTAGCTAAGGGCCTGTCAATTTTGTTAATCTCAAAGAACTAAATTTTGGTTTTGTTAATTCTCTTTATTTATTTTTTGTTGTTGCTCTCAATTTCCTTTATTTCTGCTCTGATTTTGCTATGTCATTCCTTCCACTTGCTTTGGGAATAATTTTCTGTTCTTTTTCTAGTTTTTCCAACTGTTAGTTAGGTCATTGATTTTAGCTCTTCTTTTTTAATATAAGCATTGAGGGCTATAAATTTTCCTCTCAGGATTGTGTTTACTGCATCCCATAGGTTCTGATATACAGCATTCTCATTTTCATTCATCTCCAGATATTTATCGATTTCTTTCACAATTTCTTCTTTGACCCACTGATTATTTCACTCTGTGTTGTTTAATCTCCATATATTTGTGATTTTCCCTTTTTTCTGCCTGTTGTTGTTTTCCAGTTTTATTCCATTGTGATCAGAGAGAGCGTTTTGCATAATTCTGACCTTGTTAAATTTATTGAGATCTACTTTGTTCCCCAACATATGCTCTATCCTGGAAAAAGCTCCATGAGCACTTGAGAAGAATGTATATTCTGCTCTTTTAGAGTACAATGTTCTATATATGTCTATTAGGTTTAGTTCATTTATTATATTATTCAAAGTCTCTGTTTCATTACCGATCCTCTGCCTAGATGTTCTATCCAATGATGAGAGTGGTGTATTGAAGTCTCCAACTATTATTCTAGAGACATCTATTTCTCCCTTCAATTTTGCCAGTGTTTGTCTCATGTAACTGGGGGCCTCTTGGTTAGGTGCTTATATGTTTATGACTGTTCTTTCTTCCTGGTGAATTGCCCCTTTTATGAATATAGAATATGCTTCCTTTACTTTAATAGCAGTATTTCTTCTTTTAACAAATTAATTTCGTTGATACATATTAATAAACATAAAATTTATCCAAAGTGTACAATCAATGGTATTTGCTAAAATCATATGTTGTGAATTTATCATTTCAATCATTATTAGAGCATTTTCATTATTTCTGCAATAAAATAATAAAGAAAAAAACAGACAAACAAACAAGAAAATTCCTCACCTCTCAAACTCTCTATGCTTCCACGACTATACATGGTTGCTATTCTGGCTATTCTATCAAAAGTATATAATCAATGGCTTTTATACAACCAGAATGTCATACATTCATTATCTCAAAAATTTTAGAACAATTTCATTACTCCAAAAAGAAAGATTCCACATCCTTTAGCATTCCCTCCTCATATCTACATAACCACTAATCTCCTTTCATCTCTTTAAATTGATTTGTAATTACATTTTATATAAATGGAATCATACAATACGTAGTTTTCTGTGCCAGGTCTCCTTCACTTTGAATAGTGTTTGTTTGTTTTTTGTCTGATATTAACATTTTGTACTGTTAACTTACATTTGTTTAGCTTCAAAGTAAAACAGTCTCATATATACAATTCTACCCACATTCATAGTTCACATAATATATTTAGCTCATAATAGGTCAATCATAGAGTGTCCCTTTGGTCTGACTTGCTTCACTCAACATAATGTCCTCCAGGTTCACCTATGTTTTCTTATGTTTCATGACTTAATTTCTTCTTACCACTGCATAATATTCCATCATGTGTATACTCCACAATTTATTTACTCATTCATCAGTTGATGGACAACTGTGTTGTGAATAACACTGCTATGAAAATCAATGTGCAGATATCTTTGTTGTCATTGCTCTCAGTTCTTCTGGGTATATACATAGCAATTACATTTCCAGATCCCATGGCAAGTCTACATTCAACTTCCTTAGAAACTGCGAAACGGTCTTCCACAATGGCTGTACCATTCTACATTCCCACCAAAAGTGAATAAGCATTCCTATCTCTCCACATCCTCTTCAACATTTACAGTTTTCTGACTTTTTAATAGCAGCCAGTCTAATGGGTATGAAATGATATCACATTGTAGTTTGATTTGCATTTTCCTAATCGCTAGTGATGGTGAACATTTTTTCATATGTATCTTTGCCATTTGTATTCCTTCCTTGGACAGCTGTCTTTTCAAGTCTTTTGCCCTTTTAAAATGAATACTTTGTTTTTTTATTGTTGATTTGTATGATCACATATATCACAGATATTAAAATCTTATCGGATATATGATTGCCAAATATTTTCTCCCATTGAGTCAGCTGCCTTTTCACTCTTTTGACAAAGTCCTTTGAAGTGCAAAAGTGTTGGATTTTAAGGAGGTCCTATTTCTCTATCTTATCTTTCGTTGCTCTTGTTCTGGGCATAAGGTTTAAGAGACGACTGCCTACCATAAGATTTCGAGATATTTTCCCACATTTTCTTCTGGGAGTTTTATAGTTGTTTTTATATTTAAATCCTTTATCCGTTTTAAGTTAATTTTTGTATAAGGTGTGTGATAGGAGCTTTCTTTCTTTCTTTTGGATATGGCTGTTCAGTTCTCTCAGCAGCATTTGTTGCTGGGACTGTTCTGGCCTAGCTGGCATAACAGCCTTGTCAAAAATCACTTTACTGTAGATGTGAGGGTTAATTTCTAAATTCTTGATTTGGCTCCATTGGTCAATCTGTCTGTCTTTATGCCAGTACCATGCTGATTTTACCACTCTAGCTAAGTAAAATGCTTTAAAGTCAGGAAGTGAGAGTCCTCCATTTTGTTCGTATTTTTTTAAAGACATTTTTGGCTACTCAGGGCCCTGTACACTTCCAAATAAATTTTATTATTGGCCTTTCTTGATTTCTGCAAAAAAGGCAGTTGAGATTTGTATTGGGATTGCATTGAATCTGTAAATCAACTTGGGTAGAATTGACATCTTAGAGATATTTAGTCTTCCAATCCATGAACATGGAATGTCCTTCCTTTTACATAAGTCTTCTTCAGTTTCTTTTCACAATGCTTATAGTTTGCTGAATATGGGTCTTTTATGTCCTTGGTTAAGTTTATTCCTAAATATCTGATAGTTTTAGTCATTATTATAAATGGAATTTTTTTTTTTCTGATTTCCTCCTCAGATAGCACCTCAGTAGTGTTTAGAAATGCTATTGATTTTTACATATTTACCTTGTATCCCACCACTTTGCTGAACTCATCTATTAATTCTAGTAGCTTTATTGTGGACTTTTCAGAATTTTCTAGATATAAGATGATGTCATCAGTGAATAGTGAAAGTTTTACTTCTTCCTTTCCTATTTGGGTGTCTTTTTATTTCCTTGTCTAGCTTAATTGCTCTTGCTAGAATATCTAGCACAGTATTGAATGAATATGGTGACCGTGGGCATACTTGTCTTGTTCCTGATCTCAGTGGCAAAGCTTTCGATATTTTGCCTTTGAGTACAAGGCTAGATGTTTTTCATATATGCACTTTACCATATTGAGATAGTTTCCTTCTATTCCTATCTTTAGGAGTGTTTTTATCAAGAAGATTCTTCATTTTGTCAAATGCCTTTTCTGCATCAACCGAGAAGATCATGTGATTTTTCTTCTTCAACCTATCAATGTAGTTTATTACACTAATTGATTTTCTTTTGTTGAACAACCCTTGAATATCTGGGAAAAAATCCACTTGATCATGGTGTATAATTCTTTAAATGTATTTTGGGGTTGTGTTTTCAAGCATTTTTTTTGAGGATTTTTGCATCTGTATTCATTAGAGATATTGATTTGTAATTTTCTTTTTTTGTACTAACTTGGTCTGGTTTTGGTATTGGTGTGATGTTGACTTTGTAGAATGAGTTTTATAGCATTCTTGCCTGTTCAATTTTTTGGAAGAGCACAAGCAAGATTGGTATTAGTTTATATTTGAATGATTGGCAGAATTCACCTGTGAAGTCATCTTGTTCCAGGTTTTTCATCTTTGGGGTTTTTTCATGATTGTTTCAATGATTGGTTTGTTGAGGTCTTCTACTTGTGTTCTAAAGTCAGTGAAGGTAGTTCATATGTTTCCAGGATTTTGTCCATCTCTTTCTACATTTTCTAGTTTTATGGCATACAGTTGTTTATATTATCCTCTTATGATCTCTCTTATTTCTATGGGGTCAGTGGTAATGTTCCCCCCTCTCATTTCTGATTTTATTTATTTGTGTCTTTTCTCTTTTTTTCTTTGTTAGACTAGCTAAGAGTTATCAATTTTGCTGATCTTCTCAAAGAAACAACTTTTGGTTTTGTCAATTCTCTCTATTATTTTGTTGTTGTTCTTGATTACATTTATTTCTGCTCTGATCTTTACTCTTTCTTTCTTTTGGCTTGGTTTGGGATTAGTTTACTGCTCATTTTCTAGTTCTCCCTGGTGTTCAGTTAGATCATCAATTTTAGCTCTTTCTTCTTTTTTAATGTAAGCATTGAGGGCTATAAATTTCCCTCTCAGCACTGCCTTTGCATTGTCTTGTGGGTTTTGATATGTTGTGTTTTCATTTTCATTTGTCTCAAGGTATTTGCTGAGTTCTCTTGCAATTTCGTTCTTGACCCCCTGATTGTTTAAGAGTGTGTTGCTTAATCTCCACATATATGAATTTTCCCTTTTTCTGTCCATTATTGATTTTCAGCTTCATTCCATTATAACCAGAGAAAGTTTTTATATATTCAATTCTCCATCTATTACTGTAGAAACATCTATTTCTCCCTTCAGCTTTGCCAGTGTGTGCCTTATATATTTTGGGGCACTGAGGCTAGCTGCACAAAAATTTAGAATAGTTATTTCTTGTTGAATTGCCCCTCTTAAAAATATATAATGACCTTCTTCATCCTTCATAACAGTTTTACATTTAAAATCTATTTTTTTTTTCTGATGTTAGTATCACTACTCTAACTCTTTTTTGGTTACTATTTGCATGGAATATCTTTTTCCAATCCTTCACTTTTACATCTGAAGTGAGTCTCTTGTAGACAACATATAGCTGGCTCATATTTTTTTTAGTCCATTCCATCAGTCTGTGTCTTTTGATTGGGAAGTTCAAGCCATTAACATTCAATGTTATAACTGTAAAGGCATTACTTACTTCATCCATTTTGATCTTTGGCTTTTTGTTGTCATATCATACTATAGTCTGTCTTTTGACCATTTCTTTTTTTTTTTTTTTTTAAGATTTATTTATTTATTTAATTTCCCCCTCCCCTGGTTGTCTGTTCTTGGTGTCTATTTGCTGCGTCTTGTTTCTTTGTCCGCTTCTGTTGTCGTCAGCGGCACGGGAAGTGTGGGTGGTGACATTCCTGGGCAGGCTGCACTTTCTTTTCACGCTGGGCGGCTTTCCTCACGGGCGCACTCCTTGTGCGTGGGGCTCCCCCACACGGGGGACACCCTTGCGTGGCACGGCACTCCTTGCATGCATCAGCACTGCTACCATTTTTAATATTTTTTATTTCTACACTGTTCTCCAAGTCTCTCACCCTTGTTTTTCCTTTCAGGCTGCAGCACTTTTTAGTATCTTGTAATTCTCGTGTTTGGATAACTTATTCCATCAGTTTTTGTTTGTCTGTGAAGACTTTGAACTCCCCTTCATTTTTGAAGGATAGCTTTGCCAGATACAGAATTCTTGGCTGGTAGTTTTTCCCTTTTAGTACCTTAAATACATCATACCACTTTCTTCTCTCCTCCATAGTTTCTGGTTAGAGGTCAGCACTTAATCTAATCAAATTTCCCTTGTATGTGATGTTTTCCTTTTCTCTTGCTGCTTTCAAAATCTTCTCTTTATCTCTGATATTTGTCATTCTGAATAGTGGGTGTCTTGGGGTAGTTCTGTCATGTTTATTCTGTTTGGGGTGCATTGTCCTTTATGGATATTGATAATTATGTCTTTCATAAGGGTAGGGAAGTTTTACAGCCATTATTTCCTCAAATATTCTTTCTGCCCCCTTTCCATTTTCTTATGTCCAGAACAGCCATAATGTGTATGTTTTTGTGTTTCACATTGTCATTCAATTCCCTGAGACCCTGTTCTATTTTTTCCATCCTCTTCTCTTTCTGTTGTCCTGTCTTTTCCAGTTCAGATGTTCTGTCTTCAAAATCACTAATTCTTTCTTCAAGCACTTCAAATCTGCTCTTATGTGCCTCTAATGTATTTTTAATCTCATCCATTGTCTTTCATTCCCATAAGATCTGTTTCATTTCTTTGCAAGCTTTTAAATTGTTCTTTATGCTCATCCATTGTCTACTTATCATCCTTTATCTCTTTAGTCATATTTTCTTTCAATTCTTTAAAGTGATTTAGGAGAGTTGTGTGATTATTATTGATTAATTGTCTTAAATCCTGAATCTCTTCAGGATATTTGGTTTGTCCCTTTGGCTGGGTCACCTATTCCTGTTTCCTAGTATGGCTTATAATTTTTTGCTGGTGTCTAGGCATCTGATATGTTGGTGAATTTACTCTGTTGGCCAATTTCCCACTCTTGCCTACTGTTATTATTCTTTCATAGCTCTTTGATATTTGGCTCAACTTACCCTAGGTCTTTAAAATTACCCAGCTTAAGTTAAAATTGTGCCAGGCACTGACTAATGGGGCACAGACTATCTCCCAGGGTTGGGGTAAAGAGCTCTAAAAGCAGTTTCTGTCCATGTAATTTCCAGACTGGCCAGAAGATGGCAGTTTTTGGTGCACCTTTCCATGGAGGTGTATCTCTCTTGATTTTCCTTTGTTTTCATCTGGCCAGAGCCAAGATTCAAAGTGGTTCCTGTTGGCTGACTTCACTGAAGGAAAACACCCCAACTCATCCTTCCTTTTCCCTTGTAACAGCTGGCAGGGAGGAAGAAGTCTGCTCTCCTCTCAGTCAGCTGCAATGAGTCAAGGGTTTTACCCCTCCTAATATCTCAAGGGTGGGGAAGGGAAGCCCATCCTGGCAGCCAGGAGGTTTAGTAACTCACAGTTTTTTGTTTCAGCTCATTTGTTTCTCTGTCCCTCACTCTCCTGGGAGTTGTGGAGCACTGTCCTGGTCTGCTGACCCCAAAGCAGGTCCCCTGGGCAGCCTTTACAGCTTTCTCCATTTCTTTTGCAAGAGCTGAGCCTTACCTCTCTAATCCAATGACTATGTTCCCACAATTTTGACAATAATGCTTTTAAAGTTAATTTCAACTGATATATCTAGCCCAGCTTTTTTTGGTTACTGTATGCATGGAGTATCTTTTTCTAGCATTTTACTTTCAATCTATTGGTATCCTTTGGTCTAAGATAGTCTCTTGCAGACAGCATATAGACAGTTCATATTTTCTTATCCATTCCACCAGTCTGGGTCTTTTGACTGGGAAATTAAATCCATTAACATTCAATATTATCAGTGTAAAGGAAATTATTACTTCACCCATTTTGACCTTTGGGCTTCATCTGTCATGTCTTATTTTCACCATCTTTTTACAGTTTTAGTTACTTTTCTGGTTTCTTCTTTTCTAGAGTCTCTTCCAATCTTCTCTCTCCTCTCTTTTCTTTTCAGGCTATAGAATTACTTATAGTATTTTCTGCAAAGCCCATTTCTTCTTTATAAACTAGCTCAGTTTCTGTTTATCTGTGAATATTCTAAACTAGCCCTCATTTTTGAAACACAGTTTTGCCAGATACAAGGTTCTTGGCTGGCAGTTTTTCTCTTGCAGTGTTTTAAATGTATCATGCCACTACAGTCTTGCTTCTGATGAGAAATCAGACTTAATCTTTTGAGCATGACTTGTAAGTGATGCATCACTTTTCTCTTGCAGTTCTGAGAATTCTCTCTTTACCTCTGGCATTTGATATTCTGATTAATGTGTGTCTCAGAGTAGGACTTTTCTGATTGATTTGGGTGGGAGTATATGTTGCTTCTTGGACATGGATGTCTATGACCTTCAATAGCATTGGGATATTTTCTACCATTATTTCTTCAAATATTCCTTTTGCCCCTTTTCTCTTCTCTTCTTCTGGGACACACATGGCACATAAGTTTGCATATCTCTTGCCATCATTTAGTTTCCTAATATTCTGTTCAAAGTTTTCCATTCTTATCTTTATCTGTGTTGTTGTTGTTTTTTTGTATTTTAACTTTTGGAGGCAATGTTTTTGAGCTCACTGATCCTTTCTTCTGCCTCTTCAAATCTGCTGTTTTATGCCTCCAGTGTGTTTTTAATTTAATTTATAATGCCTTTCATTTCCATTAGATCTGTTAGTCTTCTTCATATGCTTTCAAATTCTTTGTGATCACCCAGTGTCTTTTTAATATCCTTGATATCTTTAGCCGTCTCATTTAATTTATTAAGGAGATTTGTTTGCACATCTGTGATTAGTTGTTCTCAACTCCTTTTATGCCATTTGGAGGTTTATCCTGTTCCTTTGACCTCACCATATATTCTTGGTATGGATAGTTTCTTGGTATAGATTGTAATCTTTTGTTGTTTTCTTGGCATCTGGATTATTGGATGCATTTTTTCAGGATACAGTTTCTCTCTTTAGTCAATGGCTTTATATTTTATTAGCTTTATGTGACAGCCCCTCTGATACTTGTTTCAAATTACTTTGGAGTTTTATAGTGGCTTGTGTTTAGCAAATATGAATTTTTCAGCTCTTTTCATCTGTTCTTGCCCTTTCTGTCTTGCTGATTGTGTAGGAGGAGCTGAGGATAGATACAGTTGTTATTCTAAGCCATTGAGGCTCGAGCTCTCCATAAATCAGTGAAACTTCTCCCCACTTTCTCCCCTGCCAGGTGTAGGGGCAGAGCCACAGCCAAGGGTGGTAATCCAAGTCATGCAGATTAAGACTGTCTAGAGTTGCTTGGAGAGACTGACGAAGTTTCATGCTCCTGCTTCTCATGTCTGAGGTGGGAATGGAGCTGCAGCTATGTGCAGCAAACTAAGCCATGAGGGTCAAAACTAACTGCAGTTGCCCAACTAGACTGATAAAGCACCAGCCCCCATCTCCCCTTCCAGGAGTGGGGATGGAGCCTCAGGAGTGCCCAACAATCTACTCTGTGTGGGCCCAAAGCACCTGCAGTTGCTCTGAGAGACTGAGGGAATACTGTCCCTTCTGCCATTTCAGGTGAGGGGATGCAATCTCAGGTGTGTCCAACAATTTTCTCCAAGTGGTCCAAAAGCACCTGAAGTTACACAGAGACTGTGGAAACACTGCTTCACTCCTATTGTATTGAGGGTGGGGGAGGGAATAGAGCCACAGGCATCCATCAGTCTAGTCCTTGTGGGCCAAAAGCATCTGTAGTTGCCCCCGGAAGCTAAGGAAACACTGCCTTCCTCCTATCCTGTGGGGGTGGGTGGGGATGGAGCCACAGGTGTCCAACTATCCAGTTCGTGTAGGCCAAAACCTACCATAGTTGCCTGGAGAGGCTGATGCAGGTCCCCTCAGTTCCTCCCTGCCAGAGGTAGGGCTAGAGCCTAGGCTAGGGCTGCTATTTGACCTGGGTGGAAAGAAGCTGGTTCCTACTGTCTCTGTGATTTTCAATCAGCCCCACTTTCCCTAATGTAGAGGGTGTAGTTAAAATGGAGGCTACCAACCTCTTTCTGATTTTGATGGTTCAAACTTAGCTGTTCTTAAGATTATACTTTAGCCAACCAAATTTACTCAGTAGGTGAAGTTGATTTCTGACCATCTCTTCTTCCCCTGTATTTGGGAAATGGAGCTTCTAATTCCAGCCAAGAAATAGTTCCCGAGGCAGCTTCTGCTGCCAGTGGGGTTGGGCACTGGCCTCCTCAGCATGGAGTGCTCTATTCATGAATCTTCACTGCAGATGGGAAGTTTCTGCCTTTGGTTTTTCCAAGGATGTTGCAGGATGCTTTTCTGGTCTCCTGGAGCTCCCAAACAGGTGCTTTAGATAACTCTGGGTGGTTATTAACTGCACTGTAGGATGAGCTGACTCTTGGAGCCTTGGTCTGTTGCCATCTTGCCCCTCTTCTGGATGTACTTTTTTAGGCAATAACAGAGTGTTCTAACTTATTTATTGTAGAAAACTTCCATTATATCTTCCTGTATTTATTTTACTTGTTGCTGGAGTTCTGTCTCTCAGAACATTTTAAATAGAGTCTTTGAATTATAAATCTTTTGAGGCCTTTTATGCCTGTGAATCTCTTCCTTGTATCCTCATATTAAATGATAGTTTTGCTGTATCTATGTTCTATGTATTAAAAGCCTTTTGAAGATATTACCCCATTGTTTCTTCCTTTATAGTGTTCCTTTCAGGAACCTAAAGTCATTCTGATTTTTCTTCTTTTACAGGAAGATATAGAGTTTTCTTCATGTTTCTAGGTATTGGGTTTTCTTATTTCTCTATGTTCTCCTAACACTTTAATTTCAAAATATTTCATTATTCTTTAATTCTGAGAAATTTGCAGGCAAAATTTTAAATAGTTCCATTCTCAGATGTTTTCTCTTGTTTTGGCTTTCCTATTATTTGGATATGCTACTATTATAATTCATATATTTTAACTTTTCTTTGCTATAAAACAAAATCATTTTATAGAAGAATTGTTCACAAAGAGAGCAAAAAAATAACAAACATTGTTTTAATTAATAGGAATTAAGCATTTGGTATTTCATGGATTTTTCTAAAAATTTTATCATTAAATATCAAAAACAATTCTACAACATAAGTATTTTTACTTTTATTTTTGCAGAAGGAGATACTGAAGCCCAGGGGATTATGTGATTTGCTCTTAAAAGTAATGAAAAGTGGAATTTAAACATAAACCATCTGATTCTGTCTTGTGTTCTTTTCATTCATGATACAACCGCACTAAAATATGTGAAACTAGAAATCCAAATGCAAAACACAATACCTTTCATATCAATGATTTTGATGATTATTCGAAAGATTAGTAAGAAAAAAACTTAATTCATTAGGTAAACTCAAAAGTCATTTGAAAATTCACCTAATCAAACCCTTCACTTATAATATGTCATTCTAGCTTTCATGTATGAATATATAAGATAAATTAACTAATTTTAGGAGCAATGTTTTGAACATAGTATTAAATGAAACAAAACATGTCTTTTTTTGTTATGGGGAGATTTTTTTCTTCTTGTTATTCACTATCTCTATTAGAAATCCCATCACAATGTACTTAATTAATTGACTGATAGAAGTCAACATAAGATATTACATGTGAATAACAAATATAATAAAAGGCAAGCAATGCAAAACTCATACCAAGATCATTGTTTTCACAAAGCAGCAGGAGACTGTACTAATTGGCCCATATAATGAATCAGACATTCTTGAATTTTCTAGTTTTCTAGTGTAAACTAAATATGTCATATGTCAAAGCCATGCTGAGCAAAATATTCATTTTCTATTAGTCAGTAAACTCAATGATAGATTAAATGACTTTTAGAAAATAAATAAGAGCTATAAGTTATATGAATTAGAAAATTTAAGAAAATTAAAGCTCCATTTAGATGGTAATGGTTATTGTAAATACAATTAAACATAATTATGTAAAGTAACTAATACTAATTAGTCTAACCATTATAGACTATTGTAGATTTATTAAAAGGATTGCTTTGTTCTCATAAACATTTATGCAGGTTCACTATACTTGAGTTTTATTAAAGTGGATCAATATGTTCTTTTTTCTGTTGTTTTTTAGAATAAAATTTTGAAGTGAGGTGGTTTTGATATGATATTATTTTCATTATTGATCATGCTTTTCTGTTCAGTGCTTTGGATGGAATTACATCAGTGGTTTGCTAATACATATACATTTTGAAAAGGGAACAGAAAGAAAACTGAGGGTATTTGCTCACCAGGCAAATTGTTATATACCATTTCAAATCTAAGAATAGAATCGGACCCTTATGTGCTATTGTTATTTGTGAACATAAATAATGCCACCATTTTGGTGGCAGACTGTAAACAGACGATTTGGCTGGGAAATAAAGATATGATTATCAAATGCTATGAAAGAATGTGTAAGGTTGAAAAAGCAGATCAAACAGTGTTTTTAACTGAAGGTGGCCATTAAAGAACCCAAGGACTTGACAATATTGAAGTGTGAATATATTCATTATGATTATGAATAAGCTGAAAATCAGGTAAAATAATGAAAATTGTGATTACATATTAAGTGGACTGATGATATAGTATGAAGTTCACATAAAGTGACAGTAGAATCTTTGAAATGAAATAAGAAAATGAGGTGTTCTTTGTTTAAATCTTTCACATGTATTGATAAAGAAAAGATGGTATCAGGTTTTATAGGTAAGATAGGACTTGGATAAAGACAATTTTATAAAAAAGTAAATGTCTAGGCTAAGAAAAATAGGCAAATTTCAATAAAGCCAGATATACACACTGCTTCCTTTCAAAAATGGTTTACTATTTGCATTAAGTAATGGATATGTAAGTCCTAGAGCATACCTATCCATATGCAGGATGCATAGAATCACCTGAAGAGGTCTTTCTGCAGTTTTCCTTCTCTTTGGGTAGGTGGGGGGTGGGTCTATTAAACTGGGATAGGGCATGGGACTGCCTCCTAACCAAATGTCTTCTCATAATTTGAAACCAGACTTGGGAGATACTGCAGGATGTTAAATTATCAGTTATATTCAGACAAATAAATACTGAGCTTTCAGTTATGTAGAATAAATTCTGCCAGGCTCTTAGAAGAATTTATGCATGTCTATTTCACAGAGCCTTTTCCCAAAGGGCTTACAATCTATTAGAAGAGAGTTTCTATACTGGTGCCACAAGAAAGGTACAGACATCATGTTTCAAGAGCTAAATGTATGAGTAGATTCTTTTCCTTTCAGAAGGAGGAAAAGCAATATAGGAGGTCTCCTGCGTCCTGCCTTCACAACCTGTTAGGACTGCCTCTCACACTGGTTCTTATACTCCTCGGGCTGAGAGACTCCTAACTGGGTTGTTCTTTATTCTCCTTCACTCTCCCACTCCTTTACAAGCTCCGGATGGCCCCAATACAGAAGGGAAACCGAAGGGGAACCAAATGGTCCTAAATACAAGCTCAGTAAATCACTCACCCATCTCAGTGATCGTCCCCCCTACCACCCTCCAGGGTTTTTCCACTAGCCCACACCAATGCTTAAAAAGCTTGCTGCCCTTTGTTTCCATGGAGTTGTGCTCAGGCTTAATTTTTGTTCTCTCTCCTCTGCCACAGCAGCCCTTGAATAAAGTCACCCTTCCTTCTTTTACACCACATGGCACAATCTTTTCTTTGATAGACTTAAGAAAAGAGCAATGGGAAGAAAGCCATCCAGGCACAAGCAATAATGTGAGCACCATCAACAAAATCCATGGAAGGTTAGATTCAAGGTAGATTTGGGCAAAGGAGATTAAAGCAGTTTAGATGAAATTGATGATCAAATATTCATTCATCCAATGAATATTTATGAAGAGTGAAAGATGGTGAAAGATGAGGTTTGGAATAAAGTGGTTGGGTATGCAGAGAGAAGCAAATAGGTTCTAATGACACTCAACTAGAACTTAAAACTAATTAGATTTAGGCTAGATCTCACTGATCAATTGGATGTGGGCAGGATGTAGATGAGAGAGAGGAATAAAGGATCACTCCAGCTTTCTGGTGTGAGACACTGCCTGTGTTTTCCTAGTTAATGGTTTTTGTATGTCTACTCTAGTGTAGGCACAAGACTTGTTTCTTTCATATTTGGTCTCATTTAAACTTTACATCATTGCAATAAAGTCAGTATTGTTACCCATTTGTTGATATCAATATAGTAGATCACCTGAACTAAAATCCTATCTAAGAAATAACCAATGAATCACGTATGGATAAGAGGCCTTTCCTGTTCTCCCTTATCTTGATAGGATCAGTTATTTGTCTTATTTTTTTTCTTCTATTAAAGAAATCAGGAATCATACAAGACCTGATTAGCATTCCACTACTGCCAGTGGTAAATAATATTCCAATTAATATTCACAAAAATACTTTAAAATTATAGTTGCTTTAGGTAAGATGCTGAATTTGGTAAACAGTCCTCTCATTTGAGTTCTGCTGTGATTTTGTTTAACATTGAATTCAAGTCTTTTTTAACATTGTTTATTCTTCTCAGTTTAGTTGCATGCTTACAAGCAAAGCTATTTATTTTAGAATAATATGCCCTAAGCTATCTTAGAAGGTTCAAATCAATTTTCATTCAGCAGAGGGGTTAGGATTTTTTCTTTAATTCTGGAAAGATCTCTTGTTTCCTCAAATTTTTTTTTTAATCTTCAAAACTTGTGTTTGTTTAGAAAAATATTGAAACTCGGGGGACAGAGTATAAATCAGCAAATTAAATGATGAATAAAAGTGATCTTCCGTAATAGGTTGTGTTATTTTGTTCTTCCTTATAATTTAGGGCATTATGCATTTTGTAAGCATATTTGATTAGAATGTCAAAAGGAAAGGAAACTTTACTAAAAGCAATAACCAATTCAAATGTAATAGGAAGATAAGCAGTAAAGTCATAGGATGAGTGCATTTATAATTACAATAATGCTATTCCAGAATATCATGCCAGGATGCAGCCCCTCAGCACAGAGTTCAGTGTCTCTTGTGTTTGCCCCCAAAACTGATTGAAGAAGAAAATCTTATCAAAGTCTGGTTTAAGCAGTAGTTGTGAATGATAAAATGGAAGAGATTTAAATTCTACTGTTTAATGCCCCTGGGTCCTTGAGAGAAGTTTCTAAGTAAGGCAACTTTCTACCCTCACCCACACGTGGCATCTAAATTCAGCTAAATTCAGTAGAGCCTAGAAATTTGGTTGTGACCTTAGGATGGCCTGAGATCTCCCTGCTTGAGCAGTTTCTCTTTCAATAGACCCATTATGGTGATTATTTTTGGTGACTAACTTTGTTTTGCAATGTATATATCAACATATATCAACATATTCCATTAGTATCCAGAGGTTGGGACAAGAAAACATACCTTGACTTTAGAACTTTTGCTGCTCCTGGTTCTTAGCCTCTGGTGGTGAGAGGTGGCAACTATTGGTAGAGTACAACCAGGGCACTGTATGTTAGGGTTAACTGAGGTCTCTGTCTTGAAACTGTAGGTGATTATTCAGTCTGTTCCCATGAGAGTTAAAAACAACACTGCTAAAAATAAAATAAAGTGGTTTTAAATTATAGAACCAAGGAAAAGAAAATGATCTCTAAGAGCAACCAGTATAATTAGTTACCGATGTTGTTAACACTGATTCACACACATAGTCATTTACAACTGTGTTTGGACCCTAATGATCCATTTGTTATCTCCAACTTAATACTGTCCACTGTTTCCTACTATCAGTGAGAATCAGAGGCAGCAAAGTCTTTAGGAGGCCAGCTATTTTGTGGTCTTCTGAATAGCCATCTTTATATAATGGAATAGTTTGAATTATCTTTCCCATGAAGCAAAACTTTCTGCCTGTTTCCAAAGCCACCTCCATTTTGGTATTCTCTGTAAAGCTTCTGGTTGGCCTCTAAGCCTAGCACATGCTTTAGTTTCCTTCTCTTTGTTGGCCTAACTTTTCTCTTATGGTGGTCATCATGTCTGTTCACAAATATTGCAATTTCTCTCTCCTTCTGGGACCATGGTAGGATTGCCCTTCACTACCCATTTTGAATTTAGGTGTGGTCATCTTTCTTGCCTTGGCTAATGAAATCTGAGAAGAATTGTCATATGCCATTTTCACGTGGGTACTTTAAGAGTTAGGACATGATTTTTCCCTACTTCAGAGATCATGGAAATACGTATTGATATGAAGCCAATGCCAGATTGGATCATGAGCAAAGATAATAAGTACAGCCTCCTTACAAATATGCATAGGACATGAAGCATTAAGAGTACTGAAATATTGAGGTTGCTTATTACTGCAGCATGGCTTAGCTTATCTTGACTGATTTTCCACTTAGAACATAACAATTTGGTACTCAAGTTGACTATTTCACCAGCTAGAATGATTCCACAAATTGATTTTCAAGAAACGAGTCTGATATTTATTCCAGAACACTGCTATTCAATAATCATGGCGGTGGGCGTGGGGGAATTAAATAGGTTTCTTTACCTGAAGGAATATTACTTCTTTTTTTGGTTTTTGGTTTCCTTTAAAATTCAACATCCACAACACAAGGTCCAGTTGTCTAAATAATATAAATGATAGCCCAATAAAATTATATTTTATAGTACTAGTGAAAATAGCAGCTAAAGTGATTTAAATACCAATTGCTCACACAATAATATATAAAGGCATATAAAACTGGTCTCTGACATATCCTGGTTTTGTCTTAAAACTATCATATTAGATTAAACTGCATATTATATTACCTAAAAATAAAGCAGGGAAAAGCTATAAATACTGAAATATTGTTTTCACCATCTTTAAAAGTTTAAGTTTTATTCTTTAAATTTAAGTCTGAGCCTGGTTATAAAGTGGGACAATATACAGGTTCAACTGCTGCCATGAAAATTACACTGATAATCAAAATAATAAGTATATGAACTTGATTTTAATCATTTTGGTTTTTTTTCTTTGTTTTTGCAGTATCTCATCCAATATTAGAGGAAGACTTGTCTTAAGTAAAGTTCTAAATTAGGGAAAGCTTGGTTTTGCTATCTCTGACCTCATTTCTTTGTCTTTTTTCTCTATTCCTATTACCAATGCTCCTTCCCTCCAAGATTTTTCACACATACAAACACAGCCATAGATTAAACTCCCCTGTATCTAAGGCCAGGAAATTATACGTTTCAACAAATTGAAGTCAAGACTTTTCCTTTTCCCAAGGTACATATATTTCAAATGCGTTTATGATGGTAGGAGGTCCCTTGTGTATCCTTTGAAAAAAATTTCAAAAAAGAGTGGGTTTTAGGGGAACAAAGGGTACTTTCTTGCACCTCTAAAATCATACCCTGTTGGTGGAAACTTTTCAGCCAACATTCCAGGGAGCCTTGCTTTGCAGCTTAGGCAAAACAAGAGAGAATCAGGTCAATTCCACTTGCATAAATAGTTTTATTTCAATTCAACTGTGTTTCAAATGACTTCCTAACCTTTTAGAAAAGAGCATTTTAGATTCTTTACACCACACAGAATGTCTGTGTGAATTTATTGTAATTTAAACAGAAACTCCCTCTGGCTTCACATGACTGAACATTTGATTAAAATTATAGAATCTGAACTATGACAACTCTTTCCAGCTCCATATGGAACATCTGCTGAAGTAAGCCTTTAGAAGTCAGACAGAATTGAAATGTCTTGCTCTGGGGTAAATATATACAACACAGAATTAAATGATGAACATGAAGGGAGTAACTCATTAGGTATGGAATATGTGTAAGCTGATTAGTTACTGGCTCAAAGGTAGAGATATTAGGAAACAGGAAAAGAGGGGTTCATGGATTGGCTTATTTATTTGCATTAATTTAATTGTGTATAGTACTACCTAGGTCTAGGTACAGTTAAAAAAACTAATAAAGTTACATTATAATTCAATTTTTAAATTTGTTTAAATGTTAAAATAGTAAATTCACTTCCAAAAGTCAAAAATGTGAAAAATTGTTATATTAAGAGAAAATTTTTAGTATGTAAGTTTTCAGAATTCGGGAGAAAGCAAAGTTGTTTGATTTAATGTCAAAGAACTACATTATTTAAAGAAAGTGTAATTAGAGATTTTAGAAAATAGTTATGAAATGTTCTTGCTAAATTTTCAATAAATCTATAAAGATATAATGAACAGTGCCAATTTCAGTGAGAAAAAATATTTCAAAGAAGTGTGCTATTGTATTACTTGGTCAATTAAACTACAATATTTTTCACTGTTATGAAAGTGGTGTATTACACCCACTGAAATCTTAAAATAAATGATTATTTGCGTGTTCCTATATTTATAGGAAAATTTCCTGATATACTCTTGATTTAAATAAACTAATGTTGGTGATAGCTAAATACACAAAAGTCAACCCTAAGTCAAATTAATCATTTTTGGTTGTGTCTTCCTTTCCTTTAGGCTATGTAGCAAATTACCTTCAATATAATAAAGTTTGGTATTAGGAATATTGTCATTGCCCATTTCTCAAAATAACCATGGGCATTGTTTCAAAAAAATTTAAATAATAATTTTAGCAATTGTTTTATTTATATTTTATTATAAAATATTCTACCTCTTGGTTTTGTCCATTCAATACTAAATCTATACATAGAACAAAATCTCCAATGCTTGGTACTTGAGAAAGAAATAGAAAAGTAGAACTTGAAACTCTAAGCTGTGGTATAGTTAAGAGGGATCAAAGGGAAAAACATTTGAAGAATTACATTTTATCTAGTGCTGTGATTGTTGTAGCATTTGTTGAAATTTACAAGGTTCATTAATTTCAGCAGGAGATACAAGACTAAAGATTTAAAAGAGGGAAGATCTTGTGGCTCAACTGATAGAACATCTGCCTACCATATGGAGGGTCTAGGGTTCTATACCCAGGGCCTCCTGACCCGTGTGGTGAGCTGGCCAACACGCAGTGCTGCCATGCGCAAGGAGTGCCGGGCCATGCAGGGGCGTCCCCCGCGTAGGGGAGCCCCATGCACAAGGAGTGTGCCCCACAAGGAAAGCCACCCTGTGTGAAAAAAATGCAGCCTGCCCAGGAGTGGTGCACACAAATGGAGAGATGATGCAGCAAGATGATGCAAGAAAAAAGTGAAACAATTTCCTGGTCCTGAATGATAAGAATACAAGTGGACACAGAAGAACACACAGGGAATGGACACAAAGAGCAGACAACAGGTGGCAAGGGGAGAGAAATAAATAAAACAAATCTTAAAAAAAAAAAAAGAGGTTGTAGATATAAGGTCCCCCAAAACACTTCGAAGCAATCTCTTGCTCAAGTTCCATCAGCCAGCCCTACCTCTATCCCACCTCCAGCTCTACCTCAGCCCACCCCTTTTGCCTATGCATACGGGGATTTCTGCAAATAATCACAAAATCCTGTTTTTCCCAAGTCAGCAGGACCAACTTAAACTTGTTCTAGCCACAAAAGCATGTGCAGAATGAAGCAGCTTGTCCTAAGGTTAAACTTTGCTCTTTTTAATAGTAATTTCTCTGCCTCTGGGCAGGATTTAGACACCATATTTTGAACATGTGATGCATATAGAAATATTCAAAAGTAAACAAGTGCAAAATACCAAATCACTGTAATACTACCTAACTCCTCATCCATGGAGAAGACAATATAACATTGCTATGCTTGTAATTCAGGGAGACATTTCTGAGACAAGTTCTCCTGTCTCCTGCAAAGGTTGCCTTTGATGAATAAACTCTTCTCTAAACTTGTTGTCACTTGATTGACATAAGGCACATTAAGCAAGAACCCATGTTTGGGCTGTATCATAGAAATATTAGCAACTCATTGGCTAATTTAGAAATACGCTTTATTAAATGACCATATCCAAAAGGCTTTACAGCAATATTATGCTTTAATGAAAATGCTTATTCATATTCATGCAGAAATTCACGTTTGGCTAACAGAAATTCTCAGTGATTCCTGTAAGGATTAGAACTAAACAGTGGGAGAGGGCAGGAGTCTTTCTTGATGCTTCTCTTTAGGAAGCCAGGGCTCTTGAGTGACTTGATAATACTTAGTTACTACTTTTAATCTTTAAGGATTAGGTTTTAGGACCTGATATAGTTTTCTAGCATGAATTTGGAACTAAAATTTTAGCATACATTTGAGTCTAGGTTAAGCACAAAAAGTGTTTTTTGATCATTTCTGTTTCTTCAACTCAAATAAATATCTGGATTTTATTATTGCTCATCAGGGTCTAAACAGAATAGGTAAACAATGCCGTTAGCTCCAGGAAAAGGAATAAAGAAATTCTAATGCCTCTCTATGCACAATTGAAGTAGAGACAAAAATGTTGTATCCAAGCAGGGTGTAGTTTGTAAAGGGCAATCTGTACTGAGTAAGAAATGCAGAGAAAATAAGCCCATAAATGTAAGATTCTTTAAGAAAAAAACTCAGAGAGTTACTCAGAGACAGAACACTATTGAGGTTATAGTTGTAGCCAACATTAACCCTCTGGGTTCAGGCAACATTCCAGATATGTAGAATTCAGAGTCAGACCTAGACAGGAACTGAGCTCTCCAAAAGCTTGTGGAATAAATGAAGAATTTGCAAACTGGAATTATCGAGTTCAGTGTATGAGTTTGTATTTTGGCTTCTTAGTGACATGGAAAGCTGCAACATCATTTTGCATAGAACATTTCATCTACAAAATAATGTGTGTAGTTATTAGGAATTCAGTATAATCAGAAATTATCATTAAAATGCATCCCAAATTGGATATATCAGTTTGAATTAAATTGTACTTCACTTGGAATTTATAACTATGTCATAAAATGTTACTCTTTATTTCTATAAAATGGAAAGCAAATAAAATCAGATGATTTAAAGTACTTATTTAAATTTTGACTTGGTTGATTCTGTAATGAAGTTAATGAGCCTAGGAATTTATAGGATGTGTTAGAGAAGGTTGTAAAATGAATTTCTGTAGACTTACTCCAAATCAATGATTGTGCTTTAACAATCAGTTCTTTGGAAAGATATAAACCAACAAAATAAAACATCGAAATTGACAACTTTGTCAATTATCTTAACTATCAGCACTGACTTACATTTTGAATTTGATTATATTGCTAATTACTATAGTGCAAAATTGACTCACTACCATTAACTTTCTGTAAGAAAGAAAATCAATTTTAATAATATATTCTTATATGACTTTTATATGGGTGCAATTAAGTATCCTTTCCTCAAATTAAGATTTTTTAGAAAACGTACAACCCAATCTAAATCATTGGATTAGGAACCACATTTGAGAGATGGTACTTTTTTTTCTTTACAATATACAAATTATTATGCAAACATATGCCTAGCTACATTTCATTTAGAGTTGAAAAAAAGTTACAAAAAGTAAGCTGATAGGAACCCTGTCTCTTTAGGTACTGCCTGATGATGCAGTAACTGCCTATATTTTTTACATACTGCAGTTATAATCATGAGACATATTAGTGGAGGTAATGAGAACCAAGACTATACCTTTCCCTAATGTAGGAATACCAACTGGTTATAAGAGCATGCAATGCATGACCAGGGTCAATAAGAGGAAAGACATGCTTCTGGTACCCAAGACATGTTTCTGGTACCAGAGACATGCACAAATATTTGGGCTATAATTTACATATTAACATGTATAGACAAAGCTAAAACAAAGTCTTTCTTTTTTTTCTCTATTTACCCTAATTAGTGCCCTATATATCTCTTGGGACTGTCTCTCCTAAAACCACATGCTATGGATTGAATGGTGTCTCCCACATAAAGATACATTCATGTCCTTACCCCTGGTCCTGGAAATGTGATCCTCCTTGGATAAAGGATCTCTGAAGATGTTATTAGTTAAGATGAGGCTAAACTGGATTATGGTGGGCCCTAATCCAATATGACTGGTATTCTTATAAAATAGGAAATACGGATGCAGACAATAAGAGACAGAGAGGGAGATGGTCATGCGATAATGGCAGAGACTGAGTTATGCTGCCACAAGACAAGGAATACCATGGATTTCAAGCCATTCACCAGAAGCCAGCAGAGAGGCATGGAACGGGATTCTCACCTTTAGACACCTTGTTATCTAGCCTCTGGGGTAGAGAGACATGCATTTCTGCTGTGTAAGCAAGCTGGTCTGTTCCAGCAACCCTGACAAACTAGGACAACATATTATACCAGAACTTCTGGTCTTTCACATTATCATGTAGTTATAAAATGGAGAGCTAGATGTGCCCCTTCTGCTATATGCCACTAGTGATTTTCCTCGCTTTAAAATGGCCCATTCTGAATTTGACTTTTTCTCAAAATAAACGTTTCTCTTTTTCTTTATCTTTTGACTGCTTTTCTTTTATTTTCTTTTGCTTACTTTGACTTAGTTTTTAATTTTCTTTTGTATTTATTTTAACTTGCTTCCTCTTTCTATTCTCTGAGTGGAAAAAAAAACCCAGAAGGACTTTCGCCTTTTCTGAACATTATAAAACTTAAATGTTTTAGATGACATTTTTAATAAGGAGTATATTAGTTAAGGGATGTTCTAACCCCCAGGGTTTCCTTTTCTTAACTTTATTTTTAAAGGAGTTTTAGATTACAGAAAAGTTACATCAAAAATACAGGGAATTCCCATGTATATCCTATCCTCTACCAGTCCGACATATCCCCCTATTAATAACATCTTTCATTAGTGTGGTACATTTGTTACAATTGTACAAATATTGAGGGATTATTATTACTAACCATTGTGTACAGTTTGCATTATGGTTTATACTTTGCACTGTACAATTTTATAGGTTTTGACAAAATGTGTAACGGCCTATATCCATCATAGCAGTATCATGCAGACAATCCCAACGTCTCAAAAATGCCCCACATTACACCTATTCTTCCCTCCTCCTCCCTTCAGAACCTCAAGTGACCACTATCTTTAAATCAGTGTTACAAGTTCTTCCATTACTAGAATACTAATAGGTCTACTCTGACCCATGTTTGCATCCCCCATTTCCTTAATCTTGAGGATTTTGGGATGGTGATATCTACTCTGCTTCAGATTGAGAGGGGCTTAGGTCCCAAGGGGCAGATAAATGGGACTATCTTACTTGCAGTTGTAGAAACTCTCTGATTTTTGGATTAATCATTGTTTATTATGGCTGAAACTTTGAAGAGACTCAGGATTTAACTGGCATATGAAAAAACAGGATATTTAAGACTCCAGGACCTGTATTTAACTGGTATAGTGCTAATTATAGCCTCAAATAAAAGGGGCAGAAGAACCATGTGTAGGGAAATTATAAATGAGTCTAACTTTGTTAATTGGGAAAATAGGCTAATATATATTCCAAGGGAAGGCTCACCAACAGAGTGCCAATTTCCTGGGATTATCTGCCCTGTCCCTAGTGTCCAGGTGTCTCTCTAGCCCTCAGGAACCCCCTGCTTGAGGCACTGTTTCCTGCGGCAGTGAGAGCCGACTGAGATGTGCTTAAGTGTAACCTCTGAAATGACCTCCTGACTCGCTTTGAAATCTCTTAGCCATGAAAATTCTTTTGTTTTTAATATTTCCCTCTTTTGGTCAAGGTCTTTTTCCAAATGAATTGTTAGTTGGTGCTTTGTAATAATCTCTTGGTGCCAGGGAGGTCCATACCCAGGAGTCATGTTCCCAAATGGGGGAAATGTAGTGAGTTTATATGCTGGCTTTGGCTTAGAAAGAGGCCACATTTGAATAAAAGGTTTTCAGGAAGTAACTCATAGGCAATATATATTACTAGGCTAACTTTCAATTTTATAAGAATAAGGTTTGTAAGTACAAGCATTAACATCATGGACCTGGCAATTTGGTCTATCCTCTTTCACTAGGCACTGCCTATGTGCTCTAGACGTTCTTGCCGCTCTATGTGAGAATGTAGCAGAACTCCCCAGGCTGGAAATTTAATATTATGTTGGTTATTGTGAAGGTCTCCACCCCCTGAGATAACACCCCATGAACACATGAACATATTTATATTCCATATAGGCACGCCCCAGGTGTACCCTTCCCCACACATCCCCCCACCACTGACACCTTACACCAAGATTCCTCCCTTGCCATAATTGTGCCTTTTCTGTAATCCAAAACCTCCCACAAAACAAAGCCAAAATAAAATTTCTTGCATTGTGCCTCTCATCACCATAAAATCTGGTATATTTTATGTATGTTTATAATTTCTTCTGTATGTTCTCCCAGTGACTTTTTTTTTTAACTTTATTTTCAAAGAAACTTTAGAAAAGTCACATAGAAAATATAGGGATTCCCTTTTCATATTTTCCCCCATTATAACATCTTACATGAGTACGGTACATTTGTTACAACTGATGAAAAATATTGAAGTATTGCTACCAATCATGGTCTGTCATTTACATTATGGTTTACAATTTGTACCGTACACTGTTATAGGTTTTGATGAAATTTAAAATGACCTGCATCAGTTATTGCAAGAGCATGCAGAACAATTGTTATGTCCTAAAATGCCCTGTATTCCATCTATTCTATTCTTCCCTCCCTCTCCCCTTGGAAACTATGGTAACCACTAAGTTTCTATTTTTCAAGAATAAGGGTCATAGTTACTATATGCATTAATATTGAGGGTTGACATATTGCTCTGTTTTCTTTTATTTGGCACTGCCTATGTACTTGAGAGAGCAGCACTCCCCAGGATAGGGGTTTAATATTTTGTTATTTATTGTGTGGGTCTCCAGACACTGAGATAACACCCTATGATATTTGTGTTCCATAGCAGCATGCCCCAGGTGCACCCTTTCCCACACATCTACTCACCACTGATAGCCTCCTCCAGTGACTCTCCCCTGCCATATTCACCAAAAGAACCTTCCCATAATTGTATCTTCAACCACAGATTTACACCTCCCTGTTCCTTCCTCCAAATCTCCCCTCAGTTCCATGAATGTTACAATCCCCCAACCCTTCTCATCCTCAACAGCATTGTCTACCCCACTCATATTCCTGTACCATATCCCTGTCCACTGCCAAACCAGCACCTTCTACGTTATCATAGGTTCTTTCCAGATTGAACATCAGCTTACCACTCTCTACTTCCTTTCTGTCTCCTGGTAACCTATTTTCCAGACTGTATCTCTGTGAGAGAAAGAAATGCAATGCTACTGACCTTGAAGATGGAAGGGGACCATGAGCAAGGAATGTGGGTAGCCTCTAGAAGCTGGAAAAGGAAAGAAAATGGAATCTCCCCTAGAGCCTCCAGAAAGGAAAGCAGTCCTGGTGATATCTTAAATATAGCCCAGTGAGGTCCACATAATGACTTCTGACCTCCAAAACCTCAAGATAAATTTGCGTTGTTTTAAGCCACTGAATTCGTTGTAGTTTGTTACAGCAGCAATAGAAAATGAATATGTGCTGTTAGAACTTCTGCATTCAATACTCCCATTGTTTTCATTCATTTTCACAAAATGAAAATTTGGTCACAATTATTTGTTAGGATACAGAATAATTCCAATAGAGAACCATACAGGAGTAAATCTAATTCTGCAAGATATGCTCACTTCTGTCGCCAAACAGTGAGAAATCTATGTACTTTTTTTTTTTTTTTTACTTTTTTTTATTTTCAAACCTTTGTGTCAAGGGCTGACTTTCAATAGATTACAGCGAGGGAGCTGCTCAGCTACGTATGAAACCCCGACCCAAAAATCTATGTAACTCTTTTATTTTTGTGGTGATTGTTCCGTTCAATGACATTTGCTGATTAGTGAGATTAATTCTGTCTTGGTTTGCATTTTACCAGTTTATTTTTTAATTTTAAATATAAATGCTAATTTACATCTCACAGACATTAGGGTTCATTAATGCTTAGTTGCAAGACAAGTAATGTGTTATCAGTTTAAGAATTAAGGGGTTCAAATGATTATAGCAGAAATACAGAGGCCAATTCTCTTATGTAAAGATGATTGGAGATGTTGTTTGAGCACTTCTACTTGCTGCTGTTCAACATTATACATAGGGACCCAAATAAAGAAAGACCATGTTTGAAATAACCCAAAGTAAAATGTGTAGGATTTTTAAAAGCTATAAAAGGCTAACAGATCTAAGTAGGATGCCCCTTGATTTATAGAAAATAAAACTGTACACTGGGGGTTCATGTCATGTTTGCAGAACTGTAGTGAATTTGGGAGACAATTTATTCTCTCTTGAAGTTTTTCTACTTTTCTATCTTATCCATCTAGTTACTGGATGAAAATAGATTAGGGAAACTATTAGAATAGAGGAAAAGACACTATCAATGAGAAGCATGTCTTCTATAACCTATTTTACCCCTATTTTCAGCAGATATTAAGCTTCATGAGTTATTTCAAAGGTTTCTTTCAAATGGTATTTGAACTTAAGGAAAAAGTACAAATTAATTGCTTACTTATTCTTAAAAATAATAATTGTTATCAGGATGTAATATGAGATAGAATTAATCTTGGAAAATGTTGACTTAAGGAAGATACCAAAGTAAAAGCATAGCTTTTGCAATTTCACTAAGAGAACTATTTCCAAAGCAAGTTGAAGATTAGTTAAATGATGCTGATAAAAATAGCTTCTGACTATAGTGAAGTTGAGGATATAGGAACCTGTGATCTCATCGCTATATTTATAAATATCTATATTATTTCCTTAGGCAGTCTAAACATAGAACTGAGACACAAAGCTTTCCTAATTACAATCCTAACCATCCAGGAATGACCTTACAGAGTAGAATGGACCAGGGTTTCAGTCCCATTCATGGCTCATAAGGAAGAGTGAAAAGTAACCGGAAATATAGAGAGGAAATGACGTTAAAACGGGGCTGAATTTAAAAGAAAGTTATCCAGGCTGCAGAGCCTCCAAATCTTCCTCTGCAAGATGGGCATCAACTTCTCATGAAATTAGTTAATGCAATTGAAGGGAATTGAAGAGTCTGAAAAATATCATCCTTATCCCTAAAAAGGGACTTGGGTGAGTCAGGTGGGGTACTGACTTAGCTCAGATTGAGGATTTTAGAGTAGGGAGAATGTGGTAAAAAGTGATTAACTGCTGTTGATCAAAAAGTATCTCCTCTAGTCCATTTTACATATTTCCTAATTTATCTGCTGAGTTGTTAACATATTTCTGCTTCTTTTTACCTCATTTTTCTCTGAGAGCTGCATTTTAGTAGAATTTCTAGAATATTCCTACCAATCTGTTATTTTGAATGTTGTCTTTTGAGTCCATCTTTAATGCCCAACATTTTTCCATTCTTTCATTTATATTTATTTCTTCAACAATTGTATAGAATGTACAACACCATATTCTAATCAGTCAGTTCATAGTTCTTTCTCTTACATTAGACTGTGAACACCAATGAGAAGGTATCATAGTCTTCTGTGCTTTTCTAGGGCCCAGCATATGTCCTGGAAATTGTTCTAAGTTTAATAAATATTTAAATGAACAAATAACACAGAATTTAAATCCCAGATAAAAATTCTAGTAACTGCTGATATGTATTGAGCCAGGAAGTGTGATAATCACTTTGAAGGCATTACATGTAGAATTCTCACAAGCTTTGATAATTAGCCCCATTGATGATTAGCCTCATTTCACAGATGAGAAAACAAAGACGAAAGGGATTAAGTGAATTGTCCAAGATTTCCCAGGTAGAGGTGGGACTTATCATGAGACTCAAAGGATATTAATAATACATTTTAAATTTTTTAGACTATGACTTTTATCTTAGTGCTAGGATTTTTTCCACCTTCATATGCTGTGGATTCTGTTTCTCCACTCCTTTGACCTGACGTGGGCTGTGTTATGTCTGTTTTGATCAAGAAAATAGAGCAAGCATGACATTGCTCCAGTTGCAGACCTAGTTTTTAACAGGAATAGCAGTTTCCACTGCCTGCCTTTTGGAACTCTGAGTTGCTATGCAAAAAAACCGAAGGTGGAGAGGAGAGGCTAGCTATATGGAGGAGTATGGAGACATTAACTGTGTGGCTGAAGAAGGCATACCAGACAACCTTCCCAGCTGAGTCTGCTGATGACCCCTGTTGATCTACACCTGCTTGAGAGGCTCTCAGATTAGAACTTCCAGTTTAACCTAGTCAACCCCTAGAATACTGATCAATAATAACAAATTGTTATTTAAATCACTAAGTTTTGGGGTAATTTGTTACATAGTCATAGATAACAGGCACATGTTTTCTCAAATTCAAGTTTAAATTAAAATTACAAATCATAGTCACCTCGTTTATTTTTGTCTGATTGAACGTTAGTGTCTAGTAACTATCACTGTGGCTATCTCAACCATCATCCTGTTTTTAATCTAAAGAGCAATGACAGAGTAAACTGGTGAAAGTGGTCATTAGGATGACCAAGCAAAAATGCATCTCAGAGTCTGTTTAGAATCTGAAGGGGAAGGCCTGTTTTTCTTGATTTTTTTTTAATGGAAAATTTTCCATATCACCATGACTAATGCCATTTTAAAAAGCAAATGTAAATTAGTGTTATTTAGTACTGATTCATGACAACTGTCGAGAAGCAAGAACTACCTACCAGTATATTTACTATGAGACTATTTGTATGTCTACAGGTCTAGTTACAATAATTTGTCCTGGTTTCTAAGCATCTGATTATCCAGTAGTTGATATGTTTAGGTTCAGAGATATGTAGAATATGCCCAGATCTGCATTTTCTGTCAGTGGTCAAGCCTGGCCTCTTTTAATATTTTTGTATATTGCTTATTTCACTTCAGCTATTGACTTTTACTCATTAAAGGTTATTTTATTTTCCAAGAAATAATTCTAAAAAGCTTTCTTAAAATATCAAGTAATTATTTAATTGAACCATATGAAATTGCCAATATTTTGTGATTCCTGATCTACAAATATGGGTATTTCATGACAACTCATCCAGGCACTTTATAATTCCATACTTATAATAACCTTGTGCAGCAATGCAGGTGGAAGGGGATTTTACACATTTTCACTGACTAGGAGAGTAGGGCTAGATGTTGAGTGACTTAATGCTTTTACTCATAGCTGGAAAGTACCAGCTGGGATTTGGATCCAGCACTCTTAATGCTGAGTCTATTAATTCACACTTTTCCTCTATAATATGAACTCTTACTTATTCTCAGCTTGTAAACATTAGTTTAACTTCAGCTGTTGTATAATTTATTCACCTTTAATATATTAAAGTCTATATGGTAGAGTAATCTGTTGTCTGTGAAAGTAGATGGGATGTCAACAAGGCAACATGGTGTTGTGGAAGTAGCAGGGGCTAGTTCACTAATCTTTGAATATTTCCTGTTTTTTGATTCACATATATCTGCAATCATGATTTCTCATTAGGCCTGATGTTTACAGTAAGACAGAGCACACAGATGCTTTCAAGAAACTAAAGAATGAATAAAAGAATAATAGACAGAGAATTGATTAGATGGGCCTAAACAATATGATTGGTTTGTTGTTTCTGAATTAAATTGGAGAAAAGAAAAATCCACCAAGAATTTAGAAGGCAAGATTTGTAATAAACAGTGAGGAAGTTTTTAACTAAACTTTCATATAGTGGCCTCTCTCGTTGCAGCTCTGATCCTAACGGTCAAGGTGATGACCACCACACCAAAAGGGGGAAAGAAAACCCACCAGATATTTTCCACAGCCAAAACATCATTGTGTGATGTGTACTGAAAAATTCCCTAGAGAAACTGCTGCTACCAGAGGCTCCTCAGAGAGCTGCATTGTGACTGTGCATTCTCCACTATTTCATTTTAAATATCACTGAAAACCTGCAGTAGGAGAAATACTGTCATTAGAGGAATGTTAGTAATTGCTAATATTAATAGAGCTCTCAATTTAGGAGATTTATCCATTTGTTATATCATACCTCCCAAATGTAGGAACCCGGTTTTGGAACTGTATAGTCAAAGATTATGTGGATTTATCCTATAACTTATGAAATACTTATTTTTATAAATATTTCCTACTTGTCAATGGCCGATTTATTTAGTTGATTTGTAGTCATTCTGCTCTAAATACTGTCCCCTGTCAAAGATGAGATCACCAAACCAATTCTGCCTTTCCTTACAAATCTGCAATCTCAGAAAACTGCTAACAAAAATCAGTGAAATATTGTAAATTTTTTATGTAACACTTTACTCAGAATTAGTTGACAGTGAAATCTTCCATGACCAACCTATTTTGTAGTAATAAACTTTATTTTTAGATGGAGATATGGGTGGGTTGCTATTTTTAAAAGTGTGGTCAGTGATTACACTCCCCCCTTATGTTTGTTTATTCCTCATTCTTGTGGGATTTGGGCTGATGTCTGCTTTGACTTCTTCAGGCTGAGAAGGGACTTAGATATTATGGGACAGAGAAAAGAATTTTTCTTAACAAATTAATTTTATATTGATACATACTAATAAGCATATATCCATCCTTACTGTACAATGAAGGGTATCCGGTATAATCACCTCGCTGTGCATTCATCACTTAAATCATTTTTAGAGCATTTTCATTATCCCAGGAATAATAATAATAATAATAATAAACAAAAACCAAACAAAGCTCATCACTTTTCAATATCTCTATGCTTCCCCTGTTGCACATAGCTGCTATTCTGTTTCCTTCTCTCTAGTTTGTGTCTGTATTTTACAGAAACAGTCTTACATATGCACTATCATCCATATTCATACTTTACATGAGATTTCACTATGTCATAAGTCCCATGTTGTATTTTTAAACTTTCTTTCTGGTAATACACATGAGCTTAGACTTTCCCTTTCAACCACTGTCATATTCATATAATTACTGTGCTAGTCAGAAACACCATGATGTGTTCTCACCATTTCCATTCATTTCCAAAGATTTACAAACAACCTTGTAACCAATTCTGCACAGATTAAACATCAGCTTTCCACTCTCTACATTCATTCTATTTTCTCGTGACTTGTATTCTAATTATTAATTCCATGAGTTTACATAATATATTTAGTTCATAATAGCTTAATCATATTTTATCATAGCTTGCTTTACTCGACATAATGTCCTCCAGGTTCATCCATATTGTCTTATGCTTCACGACTTCATTTCTTCTTCCCACTGTATAATATTTCTTCATGTGTATACACTACAATTTGTTTATCCATTCATCAGTTGATGAACACCTAGCTTGTTTCCAACTTTTGGCAGTCATTAATAACACCACTGTGAACATGGTTGTGCAGATGTCTCTTTGTGTCCCTGCTCTCAGTTCTTCTGGGTATATTCCTATTAATGGTATTGCCTGGTCACATGGCAAGTCTATATTCATCTTCCTTAGGAATCGCATACAGTCTTTCACAGAGGCTGTACCATTCCACATTCTCACCAAGAGTGAATAAGCATTCCTATTTCTATACTTCCTCTCCAACATTTACAGTTTCCTGACTTTAATAGCAGACAGTCTAATAGGTGTGAAATGACATCTCATTGTAGTTTTGACTTGCATTTCCCTAATTGCTAGTGATGTTGAACATTTTTTCATGTGTTTCTTCACCATTTGTATTTCTTCTCTGGAAAGTTGTTTTCTCAAGTCTTTTGCCCATTTTTTTTATTGGATAGTTTGTCTTTCTATTGTTGATTTGTATGATCTCCTTCTATATCATGGATATTAAACCCTTATCAGATATATGTTTGCCAAATATTTTCTCCCATTGAGTCAGCTGCCTTTTCACCCTTTTCACAAAGTCTGTTGAGGTGCAAAAGTGTTTACTTTTGAGGAGGTCTCATTCATCTATTTTTTCTTTTGTTGTTCATGCTGTGAGTGTAAGGTTTAAGAAGCTACCACCTACCACAAGATCTTGAAGGTATTTTCCTACCTTTTCTTCTAGTAGTTTCATAGTTGCCACTTTTATATTTAGGTCCTTGATCCATTTTGAGTTAATTTTTTTATAAGGTGTGAGATCAGGGTCCTCTTTCTTTCTTTTGGACATGGCTATCTAGTTCTCCCAGTACCATTTGTTTAATAGACTGTTCTAGTCCAGCTGGGAGGGCTTAATACCTTGTCAAAAATACTTACTAGTAGTAGGGAAGCAGATTTGGCTCAATGGATGGAGCATCTGCCTACCACATGGGAGGTCCAGGGTTCAAACCCAGGGCCTCCTGACCCATGTGATGAACTGGCCAACACTCAGTGCTGATGTGTGCAAGGAGTGCCCTGCCACTCGGGGGCATCCCCCGTGTAGGGGAGCCCAACACACAAGGAGTGCGCCTCGTAAGGAGAGCCGCCCAGTGCAAAAAAAATGCAGCCTGCCCAGGGTCCCATACATGGAGAGGTGACAAAGCAAGATGGATGGAACAAAAAGAGACACAGATTTCCGGTGCTGCTGACAAGAATATAAGCAGACACAGAAGAACACACAGTGAATGGACACAGAGAACAGACAACTGGCGGGGGGGAAGGGGAGAGAAAAAAAATACTTGACTTAGATGGGAAGATCTGTTATGAAGTTCTTGATTCAGTTCCATTGATCAACCTGTCTTTATGCCAGTATCATGCTGTTTTTACCATTATTGCCAAGAAATATGCTTTAAAGTCTGGAAGTGAGAGTTTAGCCCCTCTCAGAGATTAAGGCTGTCTGTTGGTAAGTGACTTTATTATTGCCAGACCCATGCTCATTCTTCACTTTAGTACAGCCTTGGCAACTTGTTACAAGTATAAATTAAGTAAACAGAAGTTGTATCTGAGGGGGCAACCCTAACTCTTTGTTCAAAAGGTTTAAAATCATGTTCTAATGCTTTGCAGCAAAAGTTCATACCTAGAAACCAAGGTTTTTATAATAACATTATATAACTATTATAGAAATAATAAAATATATTTTATAAATAAAATAAAAAATTAAATAATAATGTTATTATAAATAATAGTAATAATTAGTATTCAGCTTATTCTTCGGTTCATGACTGTCTCAGCAGGTTTAAGTAGATTCCAGCCACTTTATTGTTAGGTAAGTAGGAATTAATGAAAGGTATAGTATTTCTTGGATATTCACCCATTCCCCATAAGACCACTTTACATCCCTGCTCTTTGCCAAATGATTTGCTGTGTCTCCCATGGGTGTAGTCTGCATGCACACTCCCTTGATGCTATACTGGAATAGAGGTTTTGAGAGTCTCTATGTGTTTCCACTAGCCCTTTTGCTCCTTTGCTCCTGGAAACAATATGTGTCATAATGGGGTTTGTCTTTCAGCCAGTATCGTACAATAGAGAAAATATGTTGGAGAGAATCCCTCCCAGATTAGAGCTACAGATGGTACCTAAGGTGTGAAAGAAACAAACCTTTGTTGCTTTAAGCCACTAAAACTGTTAGAACAGCCTTACCTAGAAAAAGCTCACATATGGTGGGTGTGGCTAATTGTTCATGACCTTCACTCCCACTGAGTCCAAATACAGACCCATTGGAGTACTTTTAGATTGTACTCCTGATAAATAGTACCACCATATCATAGATTGCACAAAATTGGAAACATTTTGGCAATTCTTGTATTATTTCCTGACCTTATACCAGACAGGATATAAAATATTTAAAGATTAACAGAAAAGCTCTTGCTTTCATGGACCTGTAACATTTACAGAAATATAAATCGAAAAAAATTTCAGAGTGATGAACTGCAAATTATCTCATTGTATGTTCTTTATTTTTTCAAGTCAAATTAATGTTAATATAAAATAATGTCCATATTAATGACCCTGATGTAATGAATATAATGTCATCTAGAAAAGTGCCCTGGCACATGGTAGCTGACCTGTAAACATCTGTAGGATGATTATTAAAAAATTTAAAAATTAATAATATTTAAAAATATCAGGACATAAGCAAAACTTAAGCAGCAAATGAAAATATGATGTATAAGTGAAAATATTTGCTACAGATTTCATCTTTAGCAATGGTCTCCCAAATGACTATTAAAGCCATTGAACTCAGCTTCAAATTGTTGATTAGTAATATCATAAATGGACCCTGAGCCACTCTTTGAGCCTGAGAAGGTGGCAGAGCAGTGTCCCAGTCGTTGCAGTTTGTATGTCTGGATAACATATATCTATCACCTGCTGCAGAGCAGTTTTCAAAAAACTTGTAACTGATCAAAATATTTCATCTAAGTGGAATATAGACAGTGCTGCAACATCCACATACGAGACAGGAAACTCTCCTGTTTATTGAGGGCAAAATTGTATGAAGAAGCATGATATTCCTATGAGTCATGCTGCCCAGCAGGTTGCCACTGAAGACTTTGCCACATTTGATTATATACTATGTATGGATGAAAACAATCAGAGATTTGAATAACAAAGGCAATCAAGTTAAAAAATGCAAAACTAAAACTGAACTACTTCGAAGTTTTGATCCACAAAAATAACTCATTATTGAAGATCCCTATTATGGGAACGACCTCAACTTTGAGACTATGTACCAGCAGTGTGTTAGGTGCTGCAGAGTATTTTTGGAGAAGTCAAAGTAAAGCTGCAGCCATTCATTGCTGAAGGCCAACAATGATTCACATCTTTAAGGGATGTTCTAGGCTTTTCAATCAGTGTGTTAAAGTAATGTTTCTTAGCTCTGTTTTTTTTTCCAGTTGAGTTGCTATTTCTCATCTTAAATAATTGTGATGGAAATCAGTGTTGTGTTTGGCAGAAGAAATTAATAAAAATCTTTGATTCAGACAGTATGGGGTACATGAAATATTTTTAAACAAATTAGACCTCTTATATTGCCCCAGTTACAATTATAGTGGAACAAACAGATAGTAGAAACACCAAATATATATTATTTTGTGCATGTTTGTAACACAGTAATTTCTTTCCAGTAGTTAACCTTTAGGTACTTATCCAGTGACAGCTAACATTCTAATATGCTTAATTATAATCTTAATGAATAATGAAATAAAACATCACTTTAAGGCCCAAGTCAATATCTGAGCCCACTGAGACTTTTAAATAATCTACCTCTTCCGTAAATTGATATGAATAAGTTGATGGACAGATGTCCTCTCTTCACCTGTATTACCTCTCTTTACCCTGGGGCATTTCATTGAATTACATATCCCTAGTCATAGGAGTTCACAATCTTGATTGGAAGTATTCTAACTCACACACACCTATAATGCACATTTGTATGTTAGGAGGATGGGAAATGTAATCTAGAGTTTCTTTAAAATAAATAATTAAAATAATTTTTAAAAGGATGGGAAAGAGAGAATGATTTATGGAATTGATCTTTAGCATCTTTGATTATTCTTAATTTTTGTGTTTAGTCTATTTTAAGGAAGTCAGCTTTTTTCCTCCCATTTTGGATCACTTTGTCTCTGAAAATTTAACTATATCTAGAAAGAATACTGAATGCTGTTTTATCTTATGCTCACTTTGACAAATGAATTTGTTTGTATATGCACATTATAACCCAAATGTCAAATATATATTGGCTTAGATAAGAAAAAAATAACTTAAAAAGCTAGAGAAAGAGAATTCTACTATGTTGAAATTCCTTCACAAAGTTAGATATCCTTTTTATCAGTGTTTCTTTTATGGGAGAATCTAAGTATTTTGGATATACATCAAAATAAATTGAAGTGTATAAAAATACAACTAAGAACAAATATCATAAATGGCGTTCATGATTATTTACCATTAATAATCCAGAAAATAGGTATTTAATTGATTTAATTAGTTACATATACTGATTCACTATTTATATTATTGTAGTGTTTTGTTTTTATGATACTTTTATTAGTTCAAATACTAACTAGTTATTAAAATAGTGGCATGTTCTTACACGTTAAGCACAACAAACTCTAAGAGAGTTCCAGAAAGAAAATATTAAAAATATAAAAAGAAAACAATAAAATAAAAATGTGCTGTAATCAGGATCAAAATTCAAACATAGAAAGACACTAGAAAAGTAAATGAAAGAAATTATTTGCATCATAGAAAGAAATTTTATAGAAAAATATGGAATACTTGGAAAAAAAGAGAATAGCTTTAGTTTTGGTAAAATATGTCTCAGAATTATTAAGCATAGCTGATATATTTCTCCAAAAACAAAAAGACAAAAAACCTCTAGGAATTCATTAAACTGAATATACTTTTTCAAAATCCAAGTATATTATTATATGATTTGACTATTAAATTAAATTCTTGTCAGTAGCTATTTATCTTAAGTAAGAAATTCTAATTTTCTAAAAGATAGAAGTTTGTGAAAACTAATATTATAGGAATGTTCCAAATAAGGATTCTGTATTTTGTCTATGTCTTAAACTCTTTGAAGATAGGAAAAACATATAGAAGATTGGCAACTTAAAATGTATTTTGGGTAAACATAAAGAAAGATAAATATTCATTAAATAATACTAAATATTCAGAATTACAAAGTCATTTTTAAAAAATTGTAACTACCAGTATTACAGAACAGTAACTATTTGAAATGAGAAAAAAATAACACCATGTGGCAGTTGAATACATGATTCAGTTTTCAGTGATGCATTTCTAGCATCAAAGGATCAGCCAAATAACTTTATGAAGATGATTATTGAAATTTTCCATTTGGCAGCAATCAGAGCAAAATTTGGATATTACGGAAACATTTATGCATAATACAAACATTGCCTCCAAAAACTACTACACAGAAGTTTGTGTATGAAAAAGAACTGAATAATTAAAATCATATGTGATTAAGAAAATAAAGTGCAAAATGTTATTATTCAATTTGTTATATATAAACTCACATGAGCTATGTTGAACTGAGAATTATTGTTAGATTTGAGAACTTTCAAAATTCATAGTTTCCATGTGGGAACATTTTTGTTTTGTGGGGGTTTACCCGGGAGATAACAAAATTGGAGAAGATATATGGACATTTATAGTAGACTACTTGTAAAATCTGACTCTAGTCAAAAATAATCAGAAGGGCAGAGGTAAAACAACATGCAGGAAAATAAGAGATTGCAACAAAAGATTTATAAAAACAACCCTATGGCATTTTATTTTGCTTATTCTGTGAATGTTTAAGCCTCTTAGCAAAATATATAGCTAAAGTCTTTTTGACACTATTGATCTTGTTGTTGATTTTCAGCTTCAGAGAAAAAATGGAGTATCTTGAAAACACGTTTATCAGTTATAAATTTTAAACTAACAACAGATAAATATTTCTACTCTATGAGTGATAATGTTTCTTGAAAGTACCCTCCAGGTTAAGGAAAGAAATTATTTTTAACATGAAATTTGACACATTATTTTTTACCATGCATTTTAATTTTAGACTATGTGTATTATAGTTCACATAGTTGAGAAAATTAACATTGTGTTACATCATTTTACTATCTCCCAGTTTTTAGCTATAGTGTTTTTTTCAGTTTGTTTTACTTTATATAGGTTTGTATAATTTATAGGGTGTTATCACTATACTGTTGACTGTTTTTAATTTTATGTTGAAATTGATTAAATTCTCGCTACCCAGCTTTTTTTTTAAGACTTATTTTGAATTCTCACTACCCGGCTCTTTTTTTTTTTTAAGGTTTATTTTTTCCCTTCCCCCATCCATGCCCTCCTGTTTTTGTTGTCTGTGTCCATTCGCTGTGTGATCTTCTGTATCTATTTCTCTTTTTGTCTTCTCTTCTCATCTTTCTCCTCTAGGATTCAGATGTATTTCATCCTGGGGACCTCTGATGTGGAGAGAGGTTCCCTGTCAGTTGCACCACCTCAGTTCCTGGTCTCTACTTTGCTTCACTTTGACTCTCCCCTTAGTCTCTCTTTTGTTGTGTCATCATCTTGCTGTGTGACTCACTTTGCTCAGGCACTGGCTCACCACACAGGCACTCACGTGGGCACTCAGCTCACCATATGAGCACTCATGCAGGCACTTGGCTCATGCTGTAAGCCAAGTGGGCACTGGCTCACCATGCAGGTATGCTTCTCTTCTTTTTTTTTTGACCAGGAGGTCCCAGAGTTAGAACCTGGGTCCTCCCATATGGCAGGTGGAGATCTTATCACTTGAGTCACATCCATTTCCCCTATGCAGTTCTTTAAAACAGCTTTTTAAATTCTGTATACGTTGTTTTGATTAATCACTTAATTGACTGGATTTTAGTTTTACATGTTTGAGAATGCCTGTGATAGGCTGAAAAATTGCCCTCCAAAGATATCCACATCTGATCCCTGGACTCAATGACTGTATTATAGTAAAGAGTAAAAGGGACACTGTAGATGTGATTAAGTATCTTGAGGTGGAAGATAACCTAGGATGACCCAAGTAATTACAAGAATCCATATATGAAGGAGGCAATAGAATTACAGGGAGGGAGAGAAGACAGTGTGACAGCAGAAGCAGAGTTTGATGCAGACACAACAAAAGGAATCCAGGCAGCATCTAGAAAATGGTATACACAAGAAATGACTTCTCTGTAGCCTCCAGAAGGAACCAGCATTGCTGACATCCTCATTTTAGCTCCATAAGACTCATTTTGGACTTCTGACCTCCAGAACTCTAAAGGATAAATTTGCATTGTATTAAGTCAAGTTTGTGATTATCTGTCAGTGCAGCAACATGAAACCAATATAATGTCTAAACATTATAATTGAAGGATATTTTTCCATCTTTGTTTATAATATTTTGAGATCATAATTCTATATCCTGACAACATTGGAGACATTTTTAAAAAATGTCTTTTGCAACTAGATATTAATGTGTATAGGGCTGAAGTAAGCCTGATTTATTTCCCCTCTTTTTCAAATTGGATGCTTAAAATATTTTTTCTTTATTCTTGATGTTTAATAACTTAATCAGAATAATAATGGTGCTAATCATTTCCTCACAATTTTTCCTGAAATACCATATGCTCTTTTAGTATACAGATTTAAGTATTCCCACATATCAGCAAGGTATTATTTTATATTTGAGTATAATTTTTATTTTCTTTGTTGACTCTCTATTTTTTGGAACTATTATCCTTATGTTGTTCTGTCTTTGTTAGACTCTTTATTTTCTTAATTCTTTACTCTTATGGTCTCCCTTTACATTTATTATGCCTCTACTCATTGTCTTATTTTGATTTTCAGACCTGCATTGCTATGTCTAATTTAGATTTTAGGTTGGTAGTGCTATTGTTCTGGTATTTCATTAGGGTCCATATTTTTTGCAATCATATTCTTTTGTTTAATTTCCTTTGATTATGCTTTCTTATAGTCTGTACTCTTTGTGTTTAGTAGCCAATATTTCTTTCATTTGTTGCCTGTTTATTGGATGGCTGTCATGTCGTTTCTTTCAATCATGTGCTTAAATTAAAAGGGGCTTTATTTTTTTGGAATAGTTTGAAGTTTTTGTATGTTATATCCTGTCTCTTGCAGGCTTGGGGAGAAGGGAAATAAGAAGTCAATGGAAACTGTGAAGTCCATTAAAAAATACTGGCTCTCGTCTGATATTTATTAAATTTACTGTAATAGGGTTTCCACAATATTGGAATTGTTCCTCAGGCTTTAAATATTAACTCCAGTGGTCTGGTTTCCCCATTATACTTTACTTCATAATTTAGAATGCTAGTGACAATTTTTATAATTGCCTCATTTCTAGAATAGGTTGAGTTAAGAATTCATGGCTCTTTTAGTTTCTCTTTGAATTTTGGAATGCTGGTATTGGTGATCATCAGCTTTCCTTCATATTTTGGGATATCAGAGAAAATTTTTAAAAGTTGGTTTTTGGCTTGCTTCTCCACTATAGGATTGCATGAAGAGTTTCACACCAATTTTTGTCTTTATCTTTTGGTTGGATACTTAACACCTTACTGCTTGCTTGTTGATGATAATGTTTTTCTTGCTATAAAATCTGGATTTATAAAAAGTTAATATTGGTGGGAGAAGATCCTGTGATACAGCTTTCTTTCTGCGTCACTACCTAGAAACTCTTACTTTAATTAATGTATTTTTTGGGAAACGGACTTTGGCCCAGTGGTTAGGGCGTCCGTCTACCACATGGGAGGTCCGCGGTTCAAGCCCCGGGCCTCCTTGACCCGTGTGGAGCTGGCCCATGCGCAGTGCTGATGCGCGCAAGGAGTGCCCTGCCACGCAGGGGTGTCCCCCGCGTAGGGGAGCCCCACGCGCAAGGAGTGCACCCATAAGGAGAGCCGCCCAGCGCGAAGGAGGGAGCAGCCTGCCGAAGAATGGCGCCGCCCATACTTCCCATGCCGCTGACGAGAACAGAAGCGGACAAAGAAACAAGACGCAGCAAAAAGACACAGAAAACAGACAACCGGGGGAGGGGAGGGGAAGTAAATAAATAAAAATAAATCTTTAAAAAAAAAAAAAAAAATTAATGTATTTTTATCCCCTCTTTCTAATTAGACAAAATCTCTTGTATATATAATTTATCTCTATTCTTTTTCTAGTGCCCTTTATAAAGTTTGCACTCTAAAATATATACTCTGAAATGATCTAAAATATATACTTTCAGCAATTGATACAATTTTCAATAAACATATATAAGTATTTTTGTATATAACTAGCACACTTCTTATTTTAGATATGCTGACAATAAGAACTGGGATGTTTTTGTTGTTATCATGGCCAAGGAAGGAAACAAGAGAAGTTATGTAAATTATAATGGAACTGAATTGGAAACATGAAGCATTCGCTTTTTGACTGTTGGATAATAGCAATCAGAGGTGGAGTATATGGAACATGAAAACCTGAAAAGTTTAAATGCCTGTTCAAACACATTGATATTGAGCAAACAGAAACATTCTTATGGCTTCAAACTCCTGTGCTTGACTTACCCAAATCAGCATGGATTGAAAGAAGGAGGTTTCAATCTGAACTATCTTTAAGAGCTAAGCAGCACAATTATTTCAAAGTGTCATCTTATTATACTCTTTATTTCTGTGGGATTGGGAAACAATATGGATGAATCACAAAGACTTTACATTGAGTCAAGTAAGTCAGTCACTAAGGACAAATATTGCATGATCTCATTGATATGAGCTAAGGATATTGATCAGACTCACAGAGATAAAATTTGGAAGGTAGGTTACCAGAAGAGGGGGAGGGAGTAGAGAATGGTGAGCTGATGCTCAACCTAGGCAGAATCTTTGATAAGGTAGGTGAGGGTGGTTTGGCAGTGGATAGAGTGACAGTGCTGCAGTGATGTGAGTGGGTTGAAGGTGTTGGAGTATGAACGTGAGCAGGGTTGGGAGGGGGTGTGCTATCCATGCAACTAGGGAGAGGGCTGGAGGAAGGACCAGGTGAACTCTGTGGAGGTTGTGGACTGTGGTTGAGAGTACAATTGTTGGAGTGTTCTTTTAGCAATTATAGCAGGGTAGAGTTACAAGTGCAGGGTGTCAGTGGGGGAATGGATGTGTGGGGAAGAGTGCAACTGGGGCATGCCACTATGGAATATGAATATGTTCATGTGGTCATAGGGTGTTATCTCAGTAGGTGGATAGCCACACAATAGCCAACAAAATATTAAATTCCCATCCTGGGGAGTCCTGCTATGTTCTCAGATAGAGTGGTAAGAATCTTTAGAGCACATAGACAATGCCTAGTGACTGAGGACAGACAATATGCCAGGCCTTTGATATTAGTGCTTGTACTTGTAAACCTTATTCTTGTAAAATTGAAACTTAACCTAGTAATATATCACCTAAGAGTTACCTCCTGAAAACCTCCTTGTCAATCAAATGTAGCCTCTCTCTAAGCTAAACTCAGCAAATAAACTCACTACTTTCCCCACTATATGGGACATGACTCCTAGGGATGAGCCTCCCTGGCACTGAGGGATAAAACCAAACACAACCAATGATGCATTTGGAAAAAGATCTTGACAAAAAGGAGAAACATTAAACACAAAAAAGTTTCCATAGTTAAAAGATTTCAAAGTCAGTCAGGAGGTCATTTCAGAGGTTATTCGTATGCATGTCTCAGGCAGACCTCACTAACTACCATAGTTAACAAAGCTTCAAACAGGTGTGCTTTCAAGCATTCCAGAGACATCTGGATACTATAGGCAAGGTACACAACCGTATGAAATCAGCACCCCATCAGTAGGCCTTACTTTGGAATATATGATAATCTATTTCCCCAATGTAACAAAGTTTGACTAATTTATAACTTCCCTACACATGAGTCTTCTACCCCTTTTATTTGAACATGTAATTAGCATTATACCTGTTTAATATATGTCCCCAAGACTTAAATCTTTGGTCTGCTTTTATGCATGTTGAGCCCTGAATCTCAGCAGAGTTGCAGCCAACACATACTCTCCAGGTCATCATATTCACAAAAGACAAGTATGGCAGTTTGAAATTATTTTATGAATCCCAAGAAGAGGAAAATTATGTTTGTAAACATGAATTTAATGCAATCAAAGGGTTCACACCTGGAAAAGTCACATAGAACATTTAGGGATTGCCATATCATGTTTTCCCCTATTAATAATATCTTACGTGAGAATGGTACATTTGTTACAATTTGTAGCAGTTTGATGTTATTTGTGAATTCCAAAAAGAGACATTGATTATGTTTGTAAACTGGTCTTTTTCTCTGGGCATGATACTCTCAGACTGATTTAAATTCAAAGACTTTATGTTTACTTGATTAAATCAAGATTAGGGCTTTGCTTTGACCATGTCATTAAGGTGTTCAGGGTTGAGTCCCTGCTCCTTGGTGTGCCATATAAACAGATGCTCAATCAAGAACATGGAAGCAATTAAGCGAGAACAGAGGAAGGGAGCTCCATAGACATGGAAGAGGATCCTGTGGCCCCAGGAAGAGAGATGAGCCATTTGCCTGAGAGTTTACCGCTGACCTTATCAAGAAACCAGAGCAGCTGAGCCCACAAATAAACAAGCCCTTAAACCTACAGCTGATATCAGAAGGAGCTGGGACCACTGGGTTTTAAGAGGAAAGAGGAAGGCTAAATCTTCGCAGATGTGGACAGCTATCTTGCTTCAACACATGGCAATAGACATTGAGGAAGTACCTCTTATGGTGCCTTAAGTAGGACTCTTTAGGGTCTTGTAAACTGTAAGCTTTTACCCCAGATGAATCCTCTTTATAAAAGCAAACATATTTCTGGACCTTTGCTTTGTCAGCCCTTTGGCAAACTAAAACAACTGCAAAATGATGATGATGGACATCTTCCATCCCCAAAAAACAAAGAGCATCTACAACTACAAGCAAAATATTTCCTCCCATCTGCTCCATAAGCACTAAACCCCCTCTCAATCTGAAACAGAGCAGGCATCACCATCCCAAATCCTCAGGATAGAGGAATGGACAAACAACAGAGAAATGCAATTATGTACCAAAGGAGACGTATTATTAATGTAGTGACAAAAGAACTTGTAACACTGATATAAAGTAGTATGATATAAAGATGTTCTGAAGGAAGGGGAGAGAAGAATGGGTAGAACACAGGGCATTTTTAGAGCATTGGAATTGTTCTGCATATTGCAATGACAGATACAGGCCATTACATTTTGTCAAAACCTATAAAATATATGGTGCAAAGTATAAACCATAATGTAACTATAGATCTTGGTTAGTAGCAATGTTTCAATAATTTGTTCATCAAGTATAACAAATATAACACAGTAATGTAAGATGTTATTAATAAGGGAGAATGTGGGAGAGGTAGGGGTTGGGGCATATGGGAATCTCCTATACTTCCAATGTAACTTCTGTAATGTAAAACTTCTCTATAAATGAAGTTTATTATATGAAAAAAAGAGCTAAGCAAATAGCTTAATGTATGAGTCAGGTCTAGTGCAAAACAATAGGGAAGGGTGGGTCTGGGGAGAGCTTGGATATGTGCCCTGCCTAAAGGAATTTCAATTTAAGTTTTATTTTGAAAAAAGAGAAGAAAAAAAAAAGAAAAATAAACTATCTGCTGTGTCTGCAGCATGTGGGTAGCCAGTTGGCCAGCTCTGCCTTAATTTAAAATATAAAAATAATATAGATGTATTTGCAGCCTGAAAAATTATTGAAGGAGCTGATTTGACCCAACGGTTCAACATTGGCTTCCCACATATGAGTTCCAAGGTTCAAAAATTATTGAAAAATGCAATATTAACTAATTGAAGTCTATGACCACCTGAATTCTTTTTATATATAAAAGTAGGGTGGGATACCAATGCTACAGGAAATAAACTTCAAACTCAGTGATGCCCTTTGTTTTAGGGTGTATGATCAGATGATCTGAGCTGTGTTCCTATCAGCAAACAGTTTTTCGGAGGTAAAATCATCAGATTTTTCACTCTCTGCTGCACTGCTTCACACACTTCCATTTCTCTGCTTATTCACTTTCCCTCCTGGTTCCCAAAACCAGATAATAGAGGCTAATCTACTCGGGAGAAATGCCAGAGGTTAAGTAAGGACGTTGAAATAATGAAATCCACAAAGAAAAACTAAGCCAAAGTATTATGCTCCCATATATCTTTTCATCACTGCTTTCAAATATCATTTAGACTTTTTTTGGATGCTGATAGCTTCTTATCACTTGCTAATTGACTGTGAGTGTTTATTGTGTTTAGTTTCTGTTCAAACTGAGCCAGCAGAGAGACAGCAATGAAGGAGAAAGGAGAAAACAGAAAATTGAGGCAGAGACCCAAGGCAAGAAAGAGGAAGATGAAAGGTCTGCAATAATGAAGTTTATCCAAAGTGTTTGGTTTTAAAATATCCATTTTAAAGAAGTAGAAAGTTGGTCTAAAAGATTAATTCTCCAAATTGGCTAAATTTTAAGGCAGAAGAGTGAAGACAGAAGAGATGCATGTTTATGAATTTTTGGTAAAGATAGTTTTATTTTTCACTTATTAAAGGAAACTCTTTGAGCTAAAAATGGGAAAACCATTCATTAAGATGAATCAACTTTTCAGTTAGGGAAAATGCTGTACTATTACACTCAACTGAACCACTGCTTTTAAAATATTTTCTAATTTATCTAATTGTGCCTATGATTTACAGTAATATCAACTTCATTTCCCTGTAGGCAAGTTTACCTGGAATGTTTTCAGCATCAGTAATGCAAAGCTTATTTTCAGAATATGTTAGACTTCACCTGATTATAATCTCCTTACAGACAAAGGTGGAGCCTGGAAGCCTGATTAAAATATGTCATTTTGATTACTCAATCATCAAGTGTCTATCGAGAGGAAATATTATGACTTCCAGCATCTTATTCTATATGTGTTTTATAGTATTTCCATTTAGCTTTTAGTAAAGTGAAGATGAAATAGTCTTCTTGGGTCACAGAAAGTTTTTGAATTAAAAAAACGGTCTGAAAATATGACTAGATATACTAAAAAACAGATCATGAATATTTTGTGAATATTCAGTAAAAAGAGCTTACTTTTATGATAATATGCTGGTTGGTTTTTAATGAAAAATAAACATTTAAGCCTTTTCTCATTTAATTATATTTGCTTTCTGTTCTTTAATTTTTGTTTCTGTTTTTCTTTTCTTGAATGCTTTCTTTATAGCAAGTTTAAATGGTATAATCTTGTTTCCCCTTGGGCAATGTTTCCATACTTCCTAGGTGAGATGGCTGCATCAGTGCCAAGCTGCCAAAAATCAGCAAAGCTTGGCAACCTCTAAAACTTGTTACTTCAGTATCTTCTTTAAGAAAGGGAGTTTATTCTGATTAAAAGATTGCATTCTTTTCCCTTATAAGAATAGCAAAAATCTAAATCTAGATTTACTTAATGGCAACAACAACAAAATATGTATGTAATCAAAGTAGAATCATGAGTTGTTAATGGCGATAACTTTGTTCAGAAAAAGAAAATGCAAATGAGTGAGAATTTGCAACGTGAAGATTTATTTTGTGGCACTACTTAAGTACATATGTTAGTTGCGGCAATATTTTAAGTGTATGTCCACAATAGTTAAAAGAGATAATACAAGTTGCTTTATAGGAAAAAAATTCTAAATTGCGTTGCTGTTTTTAACTCTTGGATATTTCCATTTGAGTGTTCTATTTGGGTTAATAAAATTAGTACATTGAATCAATATTCCTTCCTTCTTTCCCTTCTTCCCCCTCTTTGCTCTCCCTCCTCCTTCCCTCCTTCCCTCCCTCCCTCCCTCCTTCCCTTTCCTACTCTTCTTTTCCTTTAAAAAAATGTATCCTATGGTTAATTATTGGATCAGGAGAGTATTTCACCACTAGATGCGTCTATCATCATCACTCTTCTTGCCAAATCCAAACATACCCGGGAGTGGAGGGAAGGGACCTATCGTGGGCTAGGTGCACACATTAGCTTTTTCAAATTTTCACAAAACTCTTTAAGGCAGAAATGTGGCAACCCCTTAACTGATTTCTGTGTTTTCACCTAATTCTACAATCTATTCCCGGGAGAACAGCTACAGATATGTTGTCACAAGGGATATTAGATCATGTTACTTCTCCCCTCAAACTCTTCATTACTGCCCCGTTTCACTGGTACAAAAGCTGTTGCCTTTACTATGGCCCTGAGGCCCCTAAGATCTGCCCTTAAAACCTCTATGACCTCATCTCTTGCACCTCTCCCGTTCACTCACTCTACTCCAGTCACACTGGCCTCCTGGCCATCCTCCAGCAAAAGGCACGCTCTTTGCACTTGTTCTCTCTGCCAGAATTTCCCTTTGCTGAGCTAACAGAATGATACACTCCATCACCTCATTCAGGTCTTCACTGAAATGTTGCCTCCTTAGTAAAGTCTTCAATGACCACCTGAGTTAAAAGTACAACTTCTTTTCCCCCAAAGTCACCACACTATCCTCTTTTTCTGTTTTTACTTTTATGTTTGACCTCTATACCATCTATACACTATAGATATTGCTTAATTTTCTTGATTATTGTCTATGTCATCTCACTAGAATACAAATCCATGAAAGCAGGGATTTTTGTCTGAATTGTTTAGTTATATCCTGAGGGCCTAGAACAGTGCCTGGCACATAGTAGATGTACAAAAATTATTTACTTATTGAACAAACTAATGCAAATATTCATTGAAAGAAACATTCAGAGATATCCAGACTCAGTCACTAAGTACTGGATGGAGACAAGACTGAAACCAGATAAGGTAAATTATCAAAGTTACAAGGTCTTTTCCTGTACAAAAATAGTTTCAAAGGTGACCACTCCATTCTCTGGTTGAAGCTTCCTTGCCATATTTCCAGCATTCTACATGCTTATTTATTCAACATTTATTAAGCACATATTATGTGCCATGCCCTGTTCCAGGTCCTGGCACTTAACAATGATCTAAACAGGCAAGGACCCTGCTGGTTTGAAACTTGTCTCTAGTGGAGGGATACAAACATATAAATCAATGAAAATACCAGTTAGTGACAAACACTGTAAAACAAATGTCAATATTAAATGTTTCGTGTGGGGTGTGAAGGGGACCTATTTTAAATTTATTCCCTTCTTGAGGAAGGGAAATGTAATGCAAGATCCGCATGAGAACAATAAGATATCTTGCAAAGATTGGGACAAAGACCTTTCCAGACAGAGGGAACAACTCATATAAAAGGTTATAGTTGGAAAGTGCTTAACACGTGGGGGCGTTTTTGGGACTTGGAGTTGTCCTGGGTGGTGCTGCATGGACAGTTACCGGGCATTGTATGTCCTCCCATGGCCCACTAGGTGGACTGTGGGAGAGTGTGGGCTATGGTGTGGACCATTGACCATGAGGTGCAGCAGTGCTCAGAGATGTATTCACCAAATGCAATGAATGTCTCATGATGATGGAGGAGGTTGTTGTTATGGGGGGGGGGGGGGTTGAGAGTATATGGGGACCTCATATTTTTTGAATGTAATATTAAAAAAATAAAGACAAAAAAAAATAATTTAAAAAAAGAAAAGAAAAGAAAGTCAGAGTGGTTGGAACATAGCAAAAAGGGGGAACATTATATGACATGATTTTAGAGAGTCAGGCAGAAGCTAGTTCATATATAGCCTCATAAACCAGAGTAAGAAGTATAGATATTAGTCTAAATGCAATAGGAAAGATTGAATTATTTTTATTATGATTTAAGCAAGGAACTAGCCTGAGCTGATTTTTATTGAATAAAGGTGAACCTATTTGTTAGCTGGCATGGTCTGTAGAAGTCAGGAGAGGAAGGAGATTATTGCAGTGATCCCAGATAAATAATGCTAGGGTCCTTAAGGAGGTTAAAACAGAGGAGATGGAGAGAAATTTGGATTTGGGAGATGCTTGGAGTATGAGGCAACAGAAATTTTCAATAGGCAGAGGGAGTAATGGCAAGGTCAGAACTTTGGAATTTGGCTTCAGCTACTCATGGATGATATTGGAAGAAGCAGCAAGGCAGAAGAGACTATTAGTGGGAGGGAATCAAGAGTTCTGTTTTGGATATGTACCAGGTAGGTGGAGATGTCAAGTTGGCAGGTGAACATATGAATTTGAGCTAGTGGTATGTTTAGGAGTCATCGACATATAAATGGGACATAAATCCTTAGAAAGAAGGTTTAGTTAGCAGATTGATCCAATATTTAAAGAGAGAGTTATCCACAGAGCCTGGGAAGGAATGGCCAGCGAGGGAAGAGGGTAGCCTGCAGCATGTGCTGTGAGAGAATATGAAGAAAGAAAAGTTTATAAAGAGAGAGAATGATTAACTCCGTTGGATGCTGCAGATGAGTCCACGAGATGAAGACAGAGTAGTGATCATTGTGTGTGGCAAAATTAAAGTGATTGTGACTTTCTTAAGAGCAGTGGGGATAGAAGTTCTATGGATAGAGATTCAATGGCTCAGTGAAATCACTAGAAGAAAGCAGTTATTGAAGTTGATATCAATAAATGAATTTTCCATAAGTTCAAATCTTATTTATAGACATGGTCTAAGGGTTTTTTCCATGATATTAATCAGTATCTATGCTCATAATTTTACTTAATCGTGGACAATCTACTTGTAGCTCACAAACTGGCTTTTAAAGAATAAAAAAAAATCTCATTTATTAGTTTACCTATACTTATTTAGCCAGTTAGTTTAAAAATTCAGAGTTATGAAGCCAATTGTATTTAAAAACCAATTAGAATGGGAGGAGCTTCTTCTAAGGGTTTCCTCAGTGAATATGTTTGTAGGTGTAAGAAAATGTCAAACAATTATTTTGCAAGACACTTTGAATTTATAATATCTGGAGGGGAAACTTATAATTTACTATTACAAACCTTGGCAGATGGCAAACCTAAGTAAATAAACTTGTCTTTTATAAACATAATAATTTTATCAAGGCAGTAGTTTAAATGTCCCACTTGCTATGGCTGATTGGGTTCCTCTGCTCCCTGTTGACAGATACCACGGGCAGAATGTTAATAAAATGCACAGGCAAGCTCTGCAAAGCAGGGGAGAAACTGGTATTTGTTGTTTAAACTTACAATGCTCTAATATGGAAAGCTAGAAACACTTGGATTTCAAACTCATCACAGCAGATGTTAAATAAGGAAGGAGTAGAGAAAGTCATCATACACTAACTCAACCTATCAAACCCTCCTGACATATACAGTTGCTGTGCTGTTTCAAATATATGTTATTTTCTTGCCTGTAGTAATTTGTCTGCTTAAAGGAAGGTTTCTTTAAGTATTTTAGCTGAAAAGAAAACTTAAACAATTGACTTTCTCAAAGCTTCTTTTGGGTTCTTAAGGATTTTATGATGTGTTCAGCATAAGACATCAGAAAAAAAGACTATACAAACAAAACTCACTTTTTGCTTTTGTCTTTTAAAGATCACAGCTAGAAGATGTTTGGAGCCATAAGTGCACAGCACAAAGTGTTTTAGAAATAAGTTGTGTAGGAAGCAAAATATCCCTACATCAGGGGGTTGATGACTGCTGTATATTAGCCAAATAAAATTACCATTCATATCCTATTTGTAAATATGTCATTTTCTCCAAAGAGGTTATGTTCATAAAGTGTTTTTAAATATCTTAATAATAAACATGCTTTAATACTCAAAAATGTTGAATCTTTTCAGTGTGAAATTATATCATTAAACATACAATGCAAAATAAAGGGGAACAGGTATGGTCTAAGGTGGCTTCAAGTATAGATTGCATATGTAGGAATTTCTATGTAATTTAATAAGCATTTTTTCACTCTGGAAATAGTTCTTATGTCTTTATCCAAGAGAATGTTGGATTAATTCTTAGAGAGTGTCAGTATAAAATTAAAAGTATGTCTAGGAAAGATGGATATGCAAAAAGCATTTTCATTCTACAATCCTCTTCCTTCCTCCATTCAATGACTATAAATACTTTTCTAGGGATTTACTTTATAGAGACCCATATTACCTCTATAAGTTTGGTTCTATGTATTAAAGTTAACACAGTGCAGAGCAATTTCCTTAGAAGAATTGTCAGTGTGTTTTACTGGGACCCATTTATTCTAAACAAATAGCCCAAATCACATGTAAACATCATTGCAAAAAGATGTAAAAATACAAAATAGTCTGAAGACATTTCCAACAAAATGTGATATTTGAGGATTCTGCTTACCCTATTTTTCTTCTTCATGTTTTTTTCTAAGACAGACTGTTCGCCTGTCTGCATTTTCTTCTCCCAGATTACTTTCAGCTGAAGTTGACCAAAGTAGAGAAATCATAAATTCTGTTTGTTTTCCACCTGAAGCAGCTCATGCAGTCATACTCAGGGTCCTTTTGAGTTATGCCTGTCAAAACTTTGAAAATTTCTCTGATTAGTTTGTAAACAAATTGCAAGTTATTTGTGAATTTGGTGAAACAGAGAATGTACTAAAAATAGTGACTTATATCAGCAAAATAAGGGAATTTTATGCTAACAAGATAAATGTTTGATCATTTCTTAATGGAAAACCTGAAGTAATTTTCTGATAATTTGAGTGGCTAAGTGTTGAATCACATTAACTTAATCTTTGCTTTATTTTTTTAAACCAAGTAATACGTTTTCTTGTTGAAGTGCATTTATTAATATATTTTCCATTTAAAGGCTTGATCTATGATTTATGAGTGTGTGTTACCCAAGATACCCAGATCTTTTTTATTAATTCAATAAGTCTCTGTCATGTAGAGTTTCTTGATTTTCACAGTTGTTTTTTTCTAGAAGGTCAAATTAATCCATATTAGACTATTGTTATCAAAAAGCCCATATTCCCAACATGGAGATTAATGAAATAGCAGCTCAACTTCTCCATCGTAAATAGGTGTTCTCTTTTAGGGTGATTTAGATGGTAGTGATTTATTATGATTTTTTATTGTTTTCTGATATCTTTCCAGCAAAACAGTGAACTTAGGGTACATGGGCAGTTTTACTTATTTAATAATGCTACTTTATTTCTGCCACTTAAAAAGGTATTGTTTACCCACAGTGCTGGCTTCTCTTATTCTAAGTATGCCATTTAATGACAGAATGTACAAAATGATGCCATGTAGGTGAGGTAATGAAATTTAAAAAAAAAACAACATAGAAAGACTGGGTGGTTCTCTGTTTTATTTTTGTTTTCAGTTTCCCCAATACTGACCATTAGTATATAATACTAATAACAATAATAAGCTAAAAGCTGTGAATGGGTGTGCATACATGCCTTGTAATCTTCATCAATATTCCTTTTTATATGATTCCAATTTAGAGTAATTTTAAAGTAAAGTTTGTAGATTGAGCAGAATATCTCAATCTACATGTAATACCAGGAGTTAAAAATGCTTTTTGATCTAAATAAACGGGGGAAATGGAAAGGACAAATGAGTTTATATGGTTATGAGTCTCCAAAAAGAGCCAGGAGGTTATCAGAGGGGTTGCCCTTATGCACACCTCAGCAGAGTCCCAGAGACAGATAAAGTAGATACAACCCAGCTATTGGTTTTTCTGAGGGCTACAGAGACCCACAGGTTCTGTGGTCATGGCAGATGGAGTTCAGTGCCATGTCAGTTGGCCCTACTTTGGAGTTTGTGTTTCTGTGTGATGGAGCTGGACTCAGATGTGATCTTTGTTCACAAGCCACTCCTGTTACTTTTACCGGAACTGTAGTTGGTGCTGGGGACCTGAATCTCTGGACTGGCCATGTGATAGCCAGGCCCTGAGCCACAATAGACTTGCAACTCCTACACTGTGGTTTATTGGACTTACCCCACTCAGCTAACAGGGAGGTGAAGAAGGTCAACCACCACACCAGCGAGCCAAAAGTGCCTACAACAGAAAGCAGGAGAATTGCGTCCAGCATCCATGTGGAATCTAAGCCCCCTCTTGATATAGATGTGGAATGGACACAACCATTCCAAGGTCCACAGGATGGAGGAATAGAGTATGGATTAGAGTGGACTTACTGATATTCTATTCATGAACTATTGTGATTAGTAATCAAAGAAAATGTGGCATTGGTGTGGAGAAAGTGCTTTATTTTTTTAAACCAAGTAATACACTTTCTTGTTGAATGCATTTATTAATATATTTTCCACTTAAAGACTTGATCTATGATTTATGAGTGTGTGATACTCAAGAGTATAGGGAGTGGGAGGAAGAGATGAAATTTGGGGGCATTTTCGGGACTTGGAGTTGTCCTGGGTGGTGCTGCAGGGACTATTACCGGACATTTTATGTCCTCCCATGGCCCACTGGGTAGACTGTGGGAGAGTGTGGGCTATGATGTGGACCATTGACCATGAGGTGCAGCGGTGCTCAGAGATGTATTCACCAAATGCAATGAATGTCTCATGATGATGGAGGAGGTTGTTGTTATAGCGGGAGGAGTGGGGTGAAGGGGTAGGGGGTATATGGGGACCTCATATTTTTTAAATGTAACATTAAAAAATAAATAAAGACAAAAAAACAAAAAATAAAGTTTGTTTAATCTAAGATACAATCTCCATGGAAATTGAAATTACTCTTTTTCTCTTTGTAAAAAGAAACATTGGTTTCCTGCATTCATGTTGTGGTCAAGTTCTTATTCAAATCAAATAACGATATGAAGTCAGTTACTGCTTGACTTGTTTTCTTTAATTTAATGATAAAATCCTTATTGTCATTGATTTACAAAGTATTTTTAGACCACACATCAACTGATATAAGACAGGTATGTGTTATCATTCTCAGTGGTTGACTTGAAACCAAGTCCTCTGAATCTAAATCCAGTCTCTTCTCTCACCACAATATGTGGTGAGACACAATAAATCCAAGTACAAATAAATGCGCCAGGCCCTTCCACCATGCAAAATTGTTTTATAGAGCTACCATGGTTCAAAGAGCTACCAAGAGGGCAGTGAGCTGGCTAGTGGGAACATGCTAGTCAATTTCACCCTTCCTGTTGTCCTGTTTCCTTGTGGAGCTATGGCCTGTCCAGTATAGAAAGTCATCCTTTTCCATGTTTTCCCACACTACAGGAACACCAGTGGGTGAGATTTGATGAATTTAGAAGGTTGGGAGAAGATACCTAACATTCTATATACATTTGTGGTAAGCAATCTGTTTACCTTAGGAGACTATTAATTCCTCTGATTACTGATTTGACTCTTGTGATGATTTGCCATTTACTATCTTAGAAAAATAAATAATAATGACAACAAACTTTGGGGTAGATTGTAGGATTTTAGGACAGTCCAGATGGGAGATATAAAGTAGATATTGCTCATTTGTATGAACTTAGAAGATATTTAACCTTCGAAAATCTGGAAATGTAAAAAAGTTTCTTCTTAGGTATCATTTTTCTATTTCTCTTTTTACATTAATAAAAATATCACACTGGCAAAGAAATCTGTTATATTCATTTTGAAAGGAAGTAGGTATCCAGCAGCTGTATGGTAATCAAGAATGTGCTGAGAGCTAACTCAGGGCCATTCTCCATGGGAAAGGATGGACATAATTCAGTATGTCAAGGAGTCATCTTGTACATGTTGCCTTGATAAATTAGGTTGGTTTGATCCTTTTAGCACAGATCTTCTAGAGCAAATGGGGACAAAACCAGATAGGGAGGCAGGATAGCAATCAGATTAACAGCTTAGATTCTTAAATTAGATATACCAGACTTAAATTCCCAATTCTGACTTACTACCTTAGTAAGCTTGTTTAGGTTACTTAGCTTTCCTGAATGTCTCAGGACACACGTTTTAAAATTTTTGAATAGGTCACATGTTCACTTAACTCAAGAATCAAAACAATAATATAATGTATTTTTAAAAAAGTCTTGCTTTCACTACTACTCTCAATCTCAATAAATGACCACTTAGGTAAACACCCTGGACCTCTTAATGCAAATGTTGATACATGTATCTATTATTATTTTCTTCTTTAGACTAAAGACAGCATACCTTTCATTTTTTACTAGCTATATCTTAGGAATATGACTGTAACTTCCCTTGAATCTGGAAAAATTTCTGACTAAGAAGAACATGAGGCTATTGACTCGGGAGGCTCTAGGATATTCAGCTTCCATTGGTTCTTATTAGATGGTCACTCTTGGACACAGCTACCATGCTGCAAGGAAGCCCAAGCAAACCAGGTGGAAAAGAACCATTGTTCCTGGCTCACAGATCCACTGGAATTCTTGACAGCCAGTGTCTACTTGCCAGCATTTCAAGTGAATGGAAATGAAAGTGGCTTCTCTAGTTACTACTCCAGTGACTTCAATTGAAGCTGCATGAGCAGAGATGAGTTGTTCTTGATGAGCCCGGCCCAGATTGCAAAATCATGATGAAAATAAATGATTGCTTTTGTTTAAGTCTTTCAGTGTTGGGATGAGTTGTTAAACCATATTTTATCATTACAACAAAGTTCTGACTCATTTTACCATTTCTCTGTTAATGAACACTTGGACATATATACTTAATATCATATGTGGGTATGAATAGCTCTAGGATAAAATGTCAGAAGTAGGATTTTTGAGCTAAAGGATAAATACCTTTTAAAATTTTTGATTGTCAAATTCCCTTCTATCCTAGAGGGTCCTTTATAAAATAGGCATAAAAATAGAATTTATTTTATAATACTGGTGAGATTAAATAATATAATTCATGGTGAAGCAAAAAAGTGTGATTGGAATAGCAAATACTCAATAAACTTCACAGGATAAGGTGATCCATGATGAACTACTTTTTGAAACCACATTTCAGAAAAACAGTAGCTGAAAAATTGATGTGAAGATTTTGTTGCTTCAATTTTCACTTTGTTTAGTGATGCTATAACTGAAAATGTTTTGAAGTCTTGAGGGGCATTTAGTATGTGCACTTTACTCTTTTACATCAGCCTTATAAAAAATAAAAGACATGGTACAGTTTTTCAATGCCTTTTGAAATATTTTTCTCTCTAATGAAGTAATCTTATTTTCATCTTGTTTTTAGTTAAGTACTGTGATAATTACAAATAAAATCTCTAATAAATGCTCCATAATTGAATAAGCATTAGCATAAGGAAAATTGTTTAATTTTTAAAAAATCATATAATTAATCATTTTAAGAGATTAAGACTATAAAACAGTATATAATGACTACTGTGAAAGACCCTTGTCATCACTCTATTCCCCTTTCCCTTTTCATTATCCCCAAACCCTATCAATCCTCTTCTTTTACCCTAACTGGAGATAAATATCATCAACAGTTTGGTATACTTCCTTAGAGGCCTTTTTAAGGTATTAGTATATATATACATATACTTCTTAGACAAATTGAGTAATCGCATTTGTCATTCTGAAACTTTGTATTTTCTAATAAACTTTATTTCTTAGTGTCATTTTATACCATTATATATAGTTGTCTCATATTTTGAAACAGTTTAACAAAACATATCTCAGGTAGTATATATGATTATAAAAAGGATAGGTTCTAAAAGGATTTGAAAGTTTATTTGTTCTGCAATCCAATGCAAGGGACCACAAGTTCATCATTTGGGGGTGAGTGGAATTGAAAAGCAATTGTTTGATTCACTACAATGAATGTTCATTTTAAAGTTATTTTAAAGTTATTTAAGAATAAATATGTAATAGTTAATCTAACCCCTCACCTATTGGTGGCTATTTAGATTGTTTCAATTTTACCACAATTATTAGCAATGCTTCAATGAGCATCTTGAAGTAAATCTTTGTGCTATAATGTATGAGTATCTAAGAAATTATATTTCTACTGGCAATGGTTAGGGTTTGAGTTATGCATTTCTTTTTTCTTTTTTACCTAGAAAAGTATTTATTCTTAAGATTTGATGCATAATTTCTCTAAATACAGAGAATTTGAATATATACTGTTGGAATTTTTAAACATTATATATCACAAGTAATCCTCTTCTTAGTTGCATGACTTTTCAGGATTTTTTTTCTGTTATTCTATCATTGTTTTTATATAGGTAGTCTTTTTTTTGTTTATTTAATTTTCTTTCAATTCTTTCCAAATTAATACAGATTGAACATAATTTGCCTAGACAATATTTTTTTGCATTAGGCATTTCTTCTTAATTTCAAACTCAATCGATAAGTAAAACTAAAGCAGAACTGTGCTTCTCTCTATTCTATGTTTATAGAACACAATAAAATGCCACTCAGTTTTCAACCACAAAATATTTAAATGTCATTTTATAGGAAACAGAAGATTATCTCAGTATGAAAAGCAAACTATAATATAATTTTTATGGTATTCTAGAAAAATCTTACAATTACTTAAAATAAAATGAGATTTAATTAAAATGAATTAAATGAGATTAGGACAGAAAACTAAAAACTTCAATAAATAGTTTGGATACATCCAAAAATCCATGTTTTTCAAGGAAACCTCTGGGTAACTTTTTTTTTTTGAAATTCACCCATATTTTGGCACTGTTGATGTGAAAAAAAAATTATGAAAAGTGTATTCTGAATCTACCAACAGACTCTTCCTGCCCTTTCTCTTTATGAACATGTAAAAATAAATGGCTCTTTGTTTAAACATTTACGAGGACTCCATCTGCAAAAAGGAGATAATAATACCTAACTCATAGTGTATTGTAAGGATTAACTGAATTACTATTATGTAAAATGTTTAGAACAGTGTCAATTTATATTGGATAAATATTGCTATCATTATTAATATCATAGATGTAAATTACTTTACATCCATGTAAAGCGGAAACCCTAATCCATTCTTCATTTTAGGACTATTCATTTATTTTTGTCAGGCATGTGCCGATTGTTTGAGCTGCAGAAGTGAATGGTAAAGTTGTCACCCTAAAGTAGTCAACTACGGGAGAGACAGAGTAGTTTAACAAATAATTTAAAATGACATATGATAATTGTAAAAATACAAATTTGGGCAAGGATCTGTGAAAGAAACGACAGTGACTGGAACTGATCTGTGACTGGTGATTATTTTCAGGTCATTTGTTTCAGGAGTTCTTAAACTTTTTCATTCCACGGACCCCTTTGCCAGTCAGGTGAAAATCATGGACCCTTACTAAATCCACACTATACTGTGTATTATTTAATAAGTATATCACACCCACACCAACACCTACCTACAAGATTAATGCTTTTTTTTTTTTTGAATTTCAATTCAAGCTCATGGATCACTGGTTAAGAACCCTGGTATAGAATGATTATAAGTTATTTTGTCTGACTGAAAAGGAGTGGTTTAAAGCTAACTAGTCCTGCATTGTTATAGGATTTTTCATTAAAATTGATATTGCTAATTCTACACTAGCAAAGACTAGTCAGACTGTAAAGAATGAGGGAAATTATATTAGTGTATACTTGTATATCTTAGCGAAGCCCCTGGGTATTTTGAGCTGACCTGACTGATAGCCATCCCTTAACTTCAGACAATCTTTAAAATGTTTTTTGTTTTGCTTTTTTTCTGCTCAGCTATAGTCTGCTGATAAAGTGGGAGGCTTTATTTTCCTTTGTTTCTTTTTAGTCAGTTCCCCACACAGAGGATTATACTTACATTCCAATTGGTTAAAATGTTGACCCGACTTGTACACATGCTTTTTCAATTCTAGTTTCTCTGCTTTGTTCACTTTGACAGCTAGCTCTGAGTTCTCTATCCTTATATTCTTTTTTCCTTAATTTGTGTTACTATAGCTATTTTCAGGCAAAATACGTGCAATAATTAAAGCTACTATTTTTCAGCAAATACTAGAAAAGTTGCAAAAATACTTTATTTTTAATTTTTTTTTAAAGATTTATTTTTCATTTATTTTTCTCCCCTTCCTTGCCTCCCTCCCCGAGTTGTCTGCTCTCTGTGTCCATTTGCTGTGTGTTCTTCTGTGTCCACTTTTGCTCTTGTCAGCGGCATGGGGAATCTGTGTCTCTTTTTGTTGTGTCATTTTGCTGTGTCAGCTCTCCATGTGTGCAGCGCCATTTCTGGGCAGGCTGTGGTTTTTTCGTTTTTTTCACGCTGGGCGGCTCTCCTTGCGGGGCATGCTCCTTGTGCATGGGGCTCCCCTATGTGGGGGACACCTCTGTGTGGCAGGGCACTCCTTGCGTGCATCAGCACTGCATGTGGGCCAGCTCGTCACACGGGTCAGGAAGCCCTGGGTTTGAACCTTGGACTTCCATGTGGTAGGCGGACGCCCTATCCGTTGGGCCAAATCTGCTTCCCGTTGCGAAAATGCTTTACATGCATATGTTAATTTAATTCTTATGGTAACACTATGATATGTAAGTATGTATAAGTGTTTCATGCATGTAAATGTGTGCAAGTGAAAATATATGTGGTATTTTGTCATTTTGTCATTCACACTTTTGTCAAAAATCAATTCACTACCATAATGAGATAACCACTATAAACTGACTAGGATGGCTATAATAAAAAGATGAACAATACCATGTTGGTGAGGATGTAGAGAAAAACTGCTATTGAGAATGTAAAATAATGAAACTTCTTCGCAAAAAATATCTGACAATTCCTAAAAAGTTAAACATAAAGTCACCATGTAATTCAGTATTTATACTTTTAGATACACACCCAAGAAAAATGCAAGCATATACACCTGCAAAAACTTGTACATGAATGTTCATAGCATCATTATGAACCAAATAATATCCAAAAAATAGAAACAATCCAAATGTCCATTAACTGCTGAATGAAAAATTGTAGAATATCCATGTAATGCCATATAATGAAGTATGATTTGGTAATAAAAAGGAATGAAGTATTGATACATGCATCAACATGGAGAACCTTGAAAACAGTCTAGGTAAAAGAAGAGAGTCACAAAAGACGAAATATTGTGTACCATTTATATGAAATGTCAAGTATTGGCCATATGGAGAGACAAAAGTAGATTAATGTTTGTCTAAGACTGAGGGGTTTGGTGAGAAATGAGTAGTGACAAAGTGTATAAAGTTTCTTTTTGGTGTGATGAAATGTTTTAAAATTGATTGTGTAATGGTTACACAACTCTGTGAATAAAACAAAAATCATTGAATTGTACATTTTAAATTAGTAAATGGTACAGTATGTGAATTAGCTCAATAATGCTATTACATCTAAAAAACCCAATTGACTATATATTGATTTGGGTCTATTTCTGGACTTTTTCTTTTGTACCATGGATTGATTTCTCTATCTTGACACCATTATCACACTGTTTTGATTACTTCAAATTTAAAGTAAATCTTGAAATCAGGCAGCAGAATCCTCACACTTTGTTCTTTTTCAAAATTAATTTGGATTTGACTTTCCATGTAATTGCTAAAATCAGCTTGTTGATATCTACAAAAAAAATCCTCTTGGAATTTGGATTGAGATTGAATTGAAGCTAAGTCAATATGGAAAGAATTAACATCTTAAAAATAAATCTTCCAATGTATGTTCGTGTACCATGGTATATCTATGTATTATTTATATCCTTCTTTGTAACTGTTTGAAGCTGGATGGACCTCAGAAAATTATGTTCTTAAAGTTAATCCGTTTCTGTGAGTGTGGACCTATTGTATGTGGGGCCTTTTGACTAAGTTACTTCAATTAAGGTTTTTTTATTTTTATTAGATTACTTCAGTAAGGTGTAGCCCAGGGTAGGTCTTAATGATCTTACCTGAATCCTTTATAAATGCAATAAATTCAGACAAAGAGTGAGAAGGCAAGAGGAAGCCAGAAGCTGAATCAACAAAACCCAGAAGAGAAGGGAGAGACCAGCAGTTACCACCATTGACCTGCCATATGACAGAAGAGTCCACCGCAGTCAGTCTTTAGCAAGAAAGTATTGCTTGATAATACTTTGATTTAGAAATTTTCATGGCCTCAGAATCATAAGCTTGCAATCAATAAATAAAACCAACACCATTTTTCATATATTTCATTTCAGCAGCCTAGCAAACTAAAAATCCTTGATGTGGTAGATTGAATTATGTAAACAAGTTCTTAATCTTAATCAGCATTCCTGTGGGTGTGAACCCATTGTAAATAGGATCTCTTGAATAGATTGGGACTTAATTCAGACTGTGAGAGGCCTTATCAAGAGGAAGAAACTGAAAGCAAGAATTAAGAGAAAGTTCTTCCAGGGGATGAGCCTCCATGGCACTGAGGGATTAATACCAAGTGCTGGCTGGTGATGCAGCTGGAAAAAGACCTTGAATGAGAGGAGGAAATGGTAAAGACAAAAGAGTTTATATGGCTAAGAGACTTCAAAATGAGTCAGGAAGTCATCAGAGAGGTAATGCTTATGCACATCTCAGCAGAATCTAATAGACTGTCAAAGTAGATACTACTCCAAATGGTTGGGCTCCTGAGGGCTCCAGAGACACCCAATTCCTACGGTCATGGCAAATAGCTCTTGAGTTTAGTGCCTTGACAGTGGGCCCTAATTTGGAGTTTGTGTGCCTGAGTTTGACAGAGTTGGACTCAGATGTGACTTCTCTACACGTGTCTCTTCTGTCCCTTTTATTTTAACCAATAGTTGGTGCTGGAGCTGGTAGGTGTATGTCCAATAGACTTGAATAATTGGGCTGTCCAAGTGCCAGCTGGGCCCTGAGCCTCAGCAGAGTTGCAACACCTACTCGCCAGTTCGTTGGACTCACCCAGGACAACCAAAAAGGAGGGGAGGATGGACAACCACCACACCAAGGAACTGAGAGTCTACAACTGCAAGCAAGAGAATTCCATCCATCAGCTAGATGGGATCAAAGTCCCCTCTCAACCAGAGGTGGAGTGGGCATCACCATCCCAGAATCCTTAGGATTGGGGAATAAAATATGGACTAGAGTGGACTTACTGGTATTCTACTATAGACTTATTGTGATTCTAGCAATGGAAGAAATTATACCATTGATGTGGAGACAGTGGCCACTGGAGGTGCTGAGGGCAGGGAGAGGGAAAAAGAGGTGTAATATGGGGACATTTTCAGGACTTGGAATTGTCCTGAATGACATTGCAAAGACTGATACAGGACATTACATCTCCTGCGATAACCTGCAGAATGGAGTGGGAGAGAGTGTGAACTACAATGTGAACTATAGTCCATGCTGTGTGGCAATGCTCCAAAATGTGTTCATCAATTGCAATGAAAGTGCCACACTGATGAAGAAGGTTGTTAGTGTGGGGAAAGGTGGGAGATGTGGGGAGTGGGGCATGTGGGAATTCTTTGTGTGTGTGTGTGTGTGTGTAGCATTTTATGTAGTCTGAGTATCTTTTAAAATAAATTAAAAAAATATTTAAAAAAGAGAAGGTCACTGGCATGGTGCTGAATTCCTGAGATTGTCTGCCTGACCTATAGTATCTAGATATCTCAGGAGCACTCAGGAGCCCTGCTGTTTGAGGTACTGTTTACTGTGGCAATTAGTGAGTTATGTCTGAGACATACTTAAGTATAATCTCCTGACTCATTTTGAAATCCCTTAATCATAAAAATGCTTTTGTATTTAAATATTTTTCCCTTTTGGTCAGTCTTTTTCCAAATGCATTGGTAGTTGGCACTTGTTAATAATTCCTCAGTGCCAGGGAGGCTCATCCCCAGGAGTCATACCCCATGCTGTGGAGAAGGTAGGGCATTTATGTGCTGAGTTTGGCTAAGAGAGAGGACATATTTAAGCAATGTGGAGGCTCTTCTGCCCTTTTCATTAGAATCTATAATTAGCACTATACAACTAATACTATATTTTTTGAAATATCTACTCTCCAGTTCACTGGACTTACCCTAAACAACAGATAAAAGGATGGTGATGGACAATGCTCATGCCCCCAAAACATAGCACATCTGCAACTATAAGCAAGACATTTCCATCCATCTGCCCCATGAGATAGAAGCCCTCTCTCAATTAGAAACAGAATGGGCATCACCATCCCCAAATCCTCAAGACTGAGGAATGAACAAACAAGGGGGAATGCAACTATGGACTAAAGTAGACTTATTCTAGCAATGGAAGAATGTGTATAAATCATGTAAAGGCAGTGGCCACCAGAGGTTCTGAGGAGAGGAGTAGGGAAGAATAGGTGTAACATGGGACGTTTTGGGGACATTGGAATTGTTCTGCATGATATTGCAATGATGGATACATGCCATTATACATTAGGTCAAAACCTATAAAATTGTGTGGTGCAAAGTGTAAACCATAATGTAAATTCTAGGCTATGTTTAGTAGTAATGTTTCAACATGATTTCTTCAATTGTAACAAATGTATCACAGTAATGAAAGATGTTGTTAATGCAGGAAAGTGTGGGAGGGGGAGGGGGTGGCATATATGGGAATCCCTTATATTTTTGATGTAATATTTATGTAATCTAAAGCTTCTTTAAAAATTAAAAATAAAAAAATAAAACAAAGAGAAAGTCAGAAGGAGACAGAGTTGGAAGTTAACAAAACCAGGAAGATAAAGCAGAGGATATTACCATTAAATTCAAAGTAGGATACAAGCCAAGGCACCACAAGGATTGCCAGAAGCTGGAATCAGAACTTCTACAGACTTTGGAGAGAAAGCATTGTCTCACTAATGCCCCAAGTTTGGATGTCTAGCCTCAAAACTGTCTTAGGGGGGAAACAATCATTCTTTCACTATAAAGGCTGATGTTATAGCTATAGGTTATTACAGATGAAGTTGCCATCTATTTTTACTTTGCTGACAGTTTCTGCATGAATGGATGTTTTCTCCATAAATGATTATGTGGTTTTCTTCTTTAGACTATTAATATAGTAGATTAATTTATTGATTTTTAAATATTGCCTGGAATTCTTGGAACAAATACCACTTGCAGGTATTTCCTTTTTTTCTGTATTGCTGGATTTGATTTCCTAATATTTTAATATTTTTGAATCTATGTTCATGAGGGATGTTGGTCTGTAGTTTTGTTTTCTTGTAATGTCTTTGTCCAATTTTGGTATTGGGATAATGCTTGCCTTGGAAAATTATTTGGGAAGTGTTATCATACATTCTGTTTTCTGGAAGACATTGTTTAGAATTGGTGCTATTTATTCCTTAAATATTTGTTAGAAATTACCAGGGAAACCCTCTGTACCTGAAGTCATTGTTTTTCTTGTTTTTGGAAAGTTTTAAAGTAGGAATTCAATTACTTTAAAAGACATAAGATAATTCAGGCTATTTATTTTTTCTTGAATGAGCTTTGGTAGTTTGACCATTTCATGTAGGTGGTCAAATGGGATTAGAGATATTCACAGTATTCCCTATTATTACTTAAATATCTGAAGGTCTGTAGCAAAGCTCCCTCTGTCACTCCTGTTACTGGTAATTTATGTTCTCTTTATTTTTTTCTAAATTGATTTGATTATAGGATTAACAATTTTATTCACTCATTCAAAGAACATGGTTTTTGTTTCATTATTTCCTATATTTTTCTGTTTTCAATTTCATTGATTTAAGTTCTTATATTTATTTCCATCCTTCTGGCCTTGAGTTTAATTTGCTATTCTATACCTTGTTTCTGAAGGTGAAAACTTAAGTTATTGATTTGAGATTTTTCTTCTTTTAAACATCCATATGTATTGGTATTCATTTATCTCTAAGTCCTGTATTAGCTATAGCACGTAACTTTTCATATGTTGCATTTTCATTACCATGCAGTATTTCATTATTTCCCTGGAGAGTTCTTTTTTGATATATGGTATGTTCAGAAGTATGTCTTTGATTTCTAACCATTTAGGAATATTCCATTTACCTTTGTGTAATTGATTTCTAGTTTAATCCTACAAAGGTCAGCAAACGTAGCTGGCATATTTCCTATTCTTTTACATTAGTTAGTTTGTTTTATGGCCCAGAAAATGGTCTATGTTGGTGAATGTTTAATGTTTAATTAAAAAAATATGTAAATAGCTGTTCCTAAGTGGAGTGTTCTAAAAATGTTGGGTGAAATTGATTGATAGTGTATTGGTCAGGGTTCTCCAGAGAAACAGAATTATTTCTGTACAAAACTCTGACATCAGTTCTCCCCTCTTTGACATATTAAATATTAAACTGTTACATAAACTTTAGCTGTATAAAGGTTGTAGGTAAAATGTGCATGCACCTTATGTGTGATTTGAATCATTTGATCAACTGTCTTCCTAACAAAGAGATACATTATGGGAATTAGCTCATATTCCGGAGGGGATTGGCAGCTCTGAATTCTCTGGAGCAGGTCTCACTCAAGTTGGGAACTCTGATGAAACTGATTGGTTGAATAGGGATAGCAATTCTGCCTCTGGTACCTTCCTCAGCATAAAACTAATATAAAAGAGGAAAAAAGCTCAGAAACTTACCTCCATTATGGGCCATTCTTCATGTTAACTCCCCTTCTCAATCTGCCTTTACTAACTTTTCAGAGTCCCCAAGTAGGGTCCTCCCTCCCCCCCAAAGGTTTTAGTTGCAATCAGTGGGAAAAATAAGTTGTAGTGGGTGTATTTCCATTTCCCCAGCCCTGGAATTCCAGTAATATTGTTTCTTAGTGATAAAATGAGGTTTCATGCACTAATATAGCTAATTCCAAAGCCCTTAACTTGGTGCCATTTTCCACATCTTACATATAAAGGAGAATCCTTGTTTTCCTTTTATAATACTTTATGGAAAATCAAAGGATTTACAGCATATTATTTCTATTGTGTTACCTGGTGATATATGTTGACATATAGATATAGATAGATAAGTGTAAAGATGAATTGGTAGAATGACAAGGCAAATGTAGCAAAATGTTAAAATTGGTGGGTTTTGGTTATCTGGGGGATCAAGGTTATGTTGGAGTTCTCTGAATGGAGTTGTATTATTTTTGTAACTCTTCTGTAAATTGGAAAGTATTTAAAAATTTAAAGAACATGCTTGTCAAATATCTCATTCAGGATTCAAACAGGAAATAGTTGGTATACTGAAAGAGTACCTGGGAGGAATTTAATGAAGGTACTATTGCTGAAGGTATAATAGGTACGGTTAAGAAAGGTAGCAAGGGATTCTGAAAATCAAATGGACTAGTAACTTCTGAAAGTCATTCCCATCTTGGGTCTGAAGGGTAAAGAGGAGTAAACAGTTACTAGAACCCATAATAGGAGATACTGTAGTAGAGAGCTTGGGTAGGTTTATTGGAATCTGAGGCCAAAGTTAGAAGAATGTTGTCTCTGCTGTAGATTTGGTAAGGAGGAATTAGGGAGTAAATATTCTGTCTTGTCTCTCCTCCTGTCATCTCATCTCTTGCTGCTGACTCCCGTTGTCTGAACTCAACCAGATGCCAGACACAAAGTTGCTGAATGAGACAATTCATAGATGGCACCTCTCAGAGCACAGAGCAGATGGTTGGATTGGGGAGGGAGGGTAGGTATAAAAACAAATGAAGAATATCTATGCCTTTTGCCCATAGCCTCCACTCTTATCTAAAGAGGAAAACACAGTCATTGTCTCATCACAGAATGCCCTTACTGGGGTCTTACTCTCTCACCTTTAACTTAAACAAAAAATTTCTGATGGAAAGTTTTCTCTCTTGTGAACTATGTACTCCAAACATACCAAGCCCAAGGTTACAAGGTAAAGAAGCAAAAATTCCTTTATTAGGATGAGCCATTTTGAACTCCAAACCTTCATTCTCAGATCCATGCATTCTGGATTTGGGGAAATGACTTCATATATTAATTGCTATCTTAAGGCATTTCCCATATTCTGTTGTTCAATGTGTCATCTTCTCAGTATTGTTGCCTAACCAACATGTAACAGAGGCTTAAATAGACCATTTCATCTTATAATTTCCTAACTCCTGAAATAAATAATACAAATGGTTGCTTTAAACAATGGAAATTTATTGACTTGAGTCTAGGAGAAATATAAAATTGACATATCAGCAAGGTAATGATTTCTCCCAAAGACTGTGGCAATCTGGAGCTGGCTGCTGGTAGACCTTGAGACTTAGCTTTCTGTCCCATGGCAATGCACATGATGGCATCTTCTTTTTTCTCTTCCAGGTCTTGTGACTTCCAGATTCTGGCTGCTCCCAATAGCTTTCCTCATTTGTCTTAATTTCATTCTGCTTATAAAGGACTCAAGTAATTTAGATTAAAATCCAATCTGGTTCTGTTGGGCCACATCTTTACTAAAGTAACATCGTGAAGAGAGCTTAATTACAGTGGGTCCACACCCACCAGAATGCAGACCAAGACCAAGATCATGTCCAAACTGGGATACACAATTCAGCCTATCACACCATCATTCTAAAACACTAGCTACTTCCAGTTTTCAAAATCATATAAGGCCAATGAATAACCTAGTCATAATCCTATTGCTATACTTCCTTACTGTAACATAAGTTCCTTGGTTTGAGGCAATATTGTTATAGTGTATCAAGGAATTGCATAAATCTAGAAACGGTGGAATGACAGAAATATGAAATGTGTATCTCTTCCCATGAAAATAAATTAAGGCCTACTCCACGTAGAAGATGTTCAATACAATAACATCTATATAACATATATATAACATATCTCAAATTGTCTTGTTGGTTTTGACCTAGAATGATACCATATGAGAAGCTTAGCATTGTCCGTTTCTTTTGGCAGTTTTGGCACCAGAACCATCTAAAGAAGCCTTGATTAGCCCTTGAAGAACTTTTATCCCTGCTGTGCCTAGTGATTATCCTCTGAACTATTAGTGAATGTTAGTACTGAGTATTGTCTAATTTTTATGTGACTCCAATTTGACTATCTAACTTTTGTGTTAGTCCACCGATCTTCAAATACTCTTCTATATAAATCATCAATGTAAATTCATACTTCAGGCTATATCTTCCTTCCTGCAAAATTGACAACCAAATATCCTGCATAAAATTATTCCGGTTGGGAGGATATATTTTTATTACTGTACTGAATGGCTGCCCAGTCTGGGGAGGTACTGCAGCAACTCTTTACTTCCAGCTGGAGCCATGTTACCATACATACTCATCTGTATTCCTGACCTGCATTTCTCTTCTTCTGTTCCAGAGAACTTTCCATGAGGTCATAAGTACTCATGAAGTTTATTTTTGCCTTTTGGATAACATTTGGCCACGTGTCATACAATATGATGCTTTTCTGCACATTAAATCTTATACTGGATGGATCAGATAACACCCAGTCCAGATGGGGAGTTTAGTTAGCATCATTATTTAATGCACTGTGATCCAAACACTGAGTTGCTACCAAAAACTGCTTTTCAAATGGTGAATAGTTATGGACAGAATAGGGCTTGGTCCTATTTCAAACTCCCAAGGATTTGCACTGTGCTTTCCCTATTGGGGCTTTCACAGAATATCTACAATTGCCCTAGGCACTACCCATACCATTGGATCTGTTGAATCAGAAGTCTCAGGAGTCAGGGCAGCTTGCCCTGCAGTCTGGACCCATTGCAGAGATTTTTCTTGGTGTTTTCCTTTCAACCTAGAGATTATTGGGTTACCCAGTTAGCAGATCATAGAATTATATATATAGCCTATATATATTGCCTTCAAAAACCAAAAGAAGCTCACAGAGTATTATGCCTCTTTATTTGTAGTGGGCAACTTAATTCTTAATATACCTTGTCCACTGTTCTTTTGACATTTTTACAATCTGGCTGACCACTGTAGTGACCCTCTACTACATATTAGGCAATTGATAATTGTGGGCTTTTCTCCTAATCTTTGCCTCTGCAATGAATCAGTATGATATGACTGTATTTCTTGTGGACTCTATAATGACAGCAGTAGAGTTGATATTGTCTTAAGATATGATATTGAAGGTGTGCTGCTATCCCTGATATAAAAAGACAAGCTGCAATGGATATTGTAGGGTCTTCCATCAAAGAGACATGGCCATCCTTTCATCAGACTATAAACTAGGTGAGAATTCATGGGTTCCCATTACTGGGTCTCAACTTAAAGATCTGTTTATTAAATATAGATTTTTTCCACTAATTTTGTCAAAAAGCACCTTAATAGTCTAAATAGGTTGGCCATTCACTTTATCCTCAGGGATGACATGATCAAGAAGCCACTGTGGTAGAATCTCACTATCCAGTCTTGGCCCAGTGGTTAGGGTGTCTGTCTACCACATGGGAGGTCTGCAGTTCAAACCCTGGGCCTCATTGACCCGTGTGGAGCTGGCCCATGTGCAGTGCTGATGCGCACAAGGAGTGCCCTGCCAAGGGGAGCCCCACACGCAAGGAGTGTGCCCCATGAGGAGAGCCACCCAACGCAAAAGAAAGTTCATCCTGCCCAGGAATAGCGCCACACACGCGGAGAGCTGATAGCAAGATGACGCAACAAAAAGAAACACAGATTCCCATGCTGCTGACAACAGAAGCAGACAAAAAAGAACACACAGCAAATAGACACAGAGAACAGACAACTGGGGAGGGGAGGAAGGGGAGAGAAATAAATAAATCTTAAAAAAAAAACAAAACAAAACAAAAAAACAACAACAACAAAATGCTCTTATTACCACAGTCTTCCTGTGCCCTTGGGGAATCCCTTTAACTCTGATGGTGAACTGTGCTATCTGGCATCTACTACTCTGGGATAGCATTATTCTCATTGCAATCAGGGAAATCATCTTCATTGTACACCATCCCTTGTCCCCATCTCTAGCCTGCAGAGTTTTCTAAGGAAGCTGGTGACCTTTCTATAACACATTTCATAATGTCTTAGTGAAGTAAATGTCCTATGGGTCCTCTAAAAACACATGGCTAGGAAGTGGATGATTAGGTTGCACATAATGGATCTGATTCCAACATTTACTTCTCCTTTGACCTTAGAGCTCCTTTCTTCTTGTGGTATTAGGGGAGTTCTGGTGTCTCAATGGACTGTAGATACTTTGAGCCCAGGTTTCAATTAACAAACCCAATGGATTGTTAACGCTACTCTCATGTCCATGAGCCAACACATTAACTCTTGAATCCCAGGTAAATGTACTCATATCCATAAATTTGGTCCAATATTTTATCTTCTGTTTTAACAGTCTTGGAAATACACTGTCATACATGCTCTCCTCAATTCTGTACTTATGAATTTGTAAACTCCTGCAAATCCTTTGGTCTGTAAGCTGTGCCATCACAGAATACATCTTGTTCATCTCCTTCCAGGATATTCTGGGTTATAATTCTATTATACTGACCTGGAGGCAGGGGTATTGGTGGTAGGGGAGGCTCCTGGGGAAATCTGATTGACTTTGTGCAGCAAACTCCCCAGGTGAAATCAGTGTATGAATTTTCTTTCAGATGGGAAAGTGGGATCTGCTTCCATTAGCAAGTACATTGCAGGTGCCCTTTCTTTATCATATGAGGCATTTCAAATTAAATTGATGCTGTACCTCTGCAAGTCTTTCAATTAATACCTCAACTTGAATCTCAGTTATAAGTGATTTGCTATTATAGGCAATAATATATTCAATTCAAACTGATGTAGATATTTCTGATTTTTTACTTTAATTTTGAATTCATGACTTTCAATAAAAACATTTCTTTGTGTGCTCTCTCAAAGTCAGTCTGAGTAGCCAACTCACTCCACAATCCTGTAATTATCATTATGCCATAAAGACTATGTGTCACAGCCCCTTGATCTTTCAGTGTCTTGCCCTCTACTTGCTCTCTCTCCTCACCATCACTAAGTGATAAGTTGAGCAGTCATATTGCCAGTGCATGACACAAATTACCAGTGTCTCGTTTTGCCCAGCAAGTTTGCTCACTGAGTACATGTTCAGCTGAATCTCAGAATTCCATTTTGATGTACATTTCCTAAGGTGATTTCTGATTAAAAAATTACTGTATTAGTCAGGATCCCCTTGGGAAAGAAATGGTGGCTCAAGGAGTTAGGTATGGAGAATTAAATAAAGGAACATTTACAAAGGTGTAGAAGATTAAGGAAACATAAGGAACGGCAAAGCAGCAATGATCCAGTAACACCTGAAAGTCATTAGCAACCTTTAGTCTAAGGGTTGGGGGGGCAAGGAGTTGTGAGAACTGGTGCCATGGGAGAGTGGTAGCCACATGAAAGCTATGATGTTTTAATGAGTAGAGGAATGAAGTGATTACCATACCAACTCCAGCCAATGACTGATGGAGCCCAGTGAATATATTCTCTGACTTCTTTCCTTTGATTTACTGCTGGGGCAACCCATTATTTTCCGACCAGAAGCTTGAGGAAAAGACAGCCCAAATGATACAGTACATGTGGCCAGACTTCCAACCAGAGAACAGTTTCCCTGAGGGGAGAGTGGAGATTTACCGGCAACCAGAGAATAGGCAAAATACACATTTCCAGGGAAACCATCTCTGGTTTTAGAGTTGTTAAAATGGGAAAAATGTGCTTTTTAAACAAAATGAAATATGGTAATACAGAAATAGATAAGACTACAAAAACAAAAGATTTATAAGGATAAAAAAACTAGATAAGGCCCTTGAGGTAATTTATTTTAATGGTACATTAAATTTAGTATTATGCTTTGTGACAGTAATGAAAACTTAGTACACCATGCTATCAGGAGAGTAGAAGGAAAAAAAATCATGAGCAATACGAATTTGTTTGATAAAATGAGTCAAACAAATTTATGTGGAATTTTTTTTCTGTAGGACAATTTCATGAAGACTATATACTATAAAACTTTAAGGAAAAATGGTTCTAGTATTAATGTGAATGAAATCCTTCAAATGGGAGTTGTGCAGAGAAGCATTTTCAGGAGAAAAAGCATGGCTTTAAGCAAATCCAAGGAGACTGTGACTTTTTTCTATTTTTATACATTAGAGAAGATTGTTATTTGGCTTCATTTTCAAGTCTGGCTTAAGGCAAAATTGGGAACTCCCTATAGTTAATCTCTTCAACCTTGGCTTTTCTTAATTTTAACATTTCCCATCCTGTGGCAGTCATCCTAAACTGAAAAAAATGAAAAAAAAATTACAAGGTTTATTTTTGTATCCAATATTTTAAGTGGTTCTTAAGAAAATTAAGAACAAAAAACTGATGTTAGTTGATAAGTAATTTCTATAGGTTCTTTAGGGCCCATTTATTGAACTTAAGTTAGGAAAATGATTACAAGAATTTATTTTAATGAAAATTCAATAGTGGAAGAGTGAAAAGTAGAAGTTTGGCAAGTTGCAAATTCCACACATACTGAGAGACTAGTCAAGACATTGACTTATACAATTTATAAATTGCTAGATGTAAGAGAAATTATAATTTAGGAGGATGTGGCACTCATTCTATACCATAAAAGACTGAAAGATGCTTCCCTGCTGGAAACAAATTGCATTTTCTTTAGTGAGAAATACAAAAGCAGTACCTCAAGAAAAGGAGTGATGAAATCAAATAATAATTTATTTCATCTAAAGAACTGAGCCACATTTGCTCATTAGTTTCTGAACATGGTGACAGCATTAGAAAGCCATATTTGTATTATTGATTCTGCCTGCTCTCTTGACACTCAGCCATATTTGCTTGGATCACCAGTGGGCATATAAACAAGGGACAGTTAAACTTTAGCTAGTAGCCCCTTTTAGCAGTTATGATTTCTTTCTAAGTAAAATATTTTTTGGTGTGTGTTTGGGGAATAGCGACAAGAATTTAGCAGTAAAAGCAGAATTGAAAAACACATGTGGAATAGATTTGGCACTTCATAATATTTGCAGGAACAGCAATAAATTAAACTTAGACTTCCAAAGAACTTGGGACAAGATGCATCTTTTGGATGCATATTCAATTTCTTTTTTTGTGTGTGTGCATATAATTTGTTTTTATTAGAGAGGTTTTAGGTTTACAGAAAAATTGTACAGAAAATCAGTTACCATACACCTTTCACTCCAACCTCCATTATTAACATTTTGCATTAGTGTGGTAACTTCACGTACTTAATTTTTTTTCTTTTTACTTTCTTCAAGAATTAAACATTGCTTAGTACATTAAAATACATATAACAGAGTTTTAAGGACTCTAAAGGATTTGATATTTTACTCTTCTTGCCATCCAACAAATTGGTCTCCTACAATTACATGGGTGCTGGCTGAAGACACAAAACTTCTGGATCAGAGACAAAGGGCCATTTATTACTCATGGCAATGGCAGTAGCCAGAGTATCAGTATTTTTTGCCAATTTTATGATCCACAATCCCCACAGGGTTACACAGAGGAAGCAAATGACTACTATCATGTAGTAGATTGCATAATAGGAGAGGAATCTGAGCTTGGGGAACTTGAATCTTTTACAATGGACCATACCCATGCTTGCTCTTTACTTGTGTGGGAGACCTCCAGGACCATAAGCAAACAGGCCCTTGCTCCAAGGGAGATGCAGGCACTATCTTCCAAGGCTATCTATACGAGCATCCTTAAAACAATAGCTTAGAGTAAAAGCTGTAGGTGTCTTTGCTCACAAGTTGTGCAGAAACATGCTATTCCTTCATATCCAAGACAGAAAACAAAAGGAACTTAAAAAATATATTTTTAAAATACCTAAACACTTCATTTATGGAGAAATGTTTACTAAGTTAAACTTTGGGTTTTAGTATTATCAGACTGCATACTTATGCTTCAATTTATTTCTAAATTCATGAGTTTATCAAGTCACTAATGTAATATATAATATTTTAAATCCTAGGTGATGAAACTTTGCAGGAAACTTAATGTTTTCCTGTGTTTTATTCCACAAAATTCAATACTTCATTTTCATGTCTGTTTCTAAATTATAACTAATACTTTCTAAAAGTTAAATGCTTTGATACTGTAATTTAATTTGTAATACAATAACCAAGTAAATAGATTATAAAAACACAATCTACATCAGACACTGTTTCACTTAAGGATTTTAATGAAAGTAATTCAGCTTGAATATATGGTCAGTATTTGGATTATTGCTATCTGTGAACTACCGTAAAGCTAAAGTTTAATATCCCATATGGACCTTGCAAGTCCTCAAATTAATAAAATAGCAGGAAAATTTCCCTTCCAGTAACAAGCAGAGGTTCTTCTTATGTAGTTCAATGTGTTATCATCTATAATTCTATTGTTTCTCTTTAGGATACTCAGGGTGTAGCCATGGCTTCCCAGAAAAATCTAACAATTATTTAAAAGTTCCTGAAATATTCCTTGCTACTCAGTTTATATGAATGGGTCTTCTGTATTTGGCAACATATACAGAAACACATGGACATATTTTTTTCATAGGTGAGTACAGCAATCTGGTATTATTTATGAATTCCAAAAATAGATATTGGAATATGTTTATAAATTGGTCTCTTCCTCTGGGTACATTAGATTATATTGGATTCAGAGATTTCACTCTTTAAATTATGATTAAGGCTTTGATTGGGTGACGTCAATAGGACGTTGAGCCCCCATCCTCTTGGTGGGTGGGGACTCACAGAGAAAACGACAAGGCGGAGGATTTAGTTGGAGTTTTTTGATGCCGGAACCATGGGAAGTAAACACACAGAGAAGCGGATGTGTGAAGGCTCCAATGGACACAGCAGAGGCCCTGTAAAGAGTGTCGAGCCATTTGTCTGATGGTTTGCAGCTGGCCTGTGGAGCAAGCAGAGCAGCTGAGTCCAGAGAGAATCAAGTCCTAGGAGTGAGACGAAACTTATCCCAGCCTACAGCTGATATTGGAAGAAGTTGGGACCAAGGAGCTTTAAGAGGAAGAGGAAGCCTGAACCCTTGCAGATGTCAGCAGCCATCTTGCTCCAACACGTGGTAACAGATTTTGGTAAGGCAAGTAACTTACACTTTATGGTCTGGTAACTGTAAGCTTCTACCCCAAATAAATAACTTCCATAAAGGTCAACAGATTTCTGATATTTTACATCAGCACCCCTTTAGTTGACTAATACAGTTGGATCAGTAGTCAACGTTTTGGTATTTCTAATTAAGTCCAACCCTGAAACCATGAATTCCTTTTGGAGGTTAATAAATTAAATCTCAGTCTTTTCTAAATTAGTTAGTGGATGAAGAATTTGTCCATATGATATAGCTATAGACTCTCTATTCCTTGAATTTGTCTCCTGAACATCTTGAAACAATCATTATCAGTTCTAACAATTCCAAATGTGCTTGGTTAAAGCCTCAGGTCCTCACATATGTTTTTTCTTTCTTTGTATTCATCTCAGTCATCAATCTGCTAATTTATAGGGTTTTAGCATCTCTTGCCACATAAATGCTACTGTCAAAAGAATTTATTCTACATTACTGTATTGCAGAATTTGTTCCAACTTCATTAAGCCTTTGTATTTTCTTTATCCTCCTTATGATCTTGGAAGGTATTTCCATAGTTATTCGTCTCTACAAATACAATGAGAATGACCCGAACATTCATATTACTATACTCTTCTCAGCACTCTCCTGAGATTAGAGCCACCCATATTGTTTCAGGGCTTGTTTCATTTCCTCTCATTGTACTTTTTTCTGCCTTACTAACATTTGACTTATTTTTACTGTCATATAAAACATAGGTTTATCAGTGATATTTTTTATTGAAAATTTCTATCCTGACACCTGCACCTTTATAAAAATCAGAAATATTTCTTAGGTCAACAGATGTCTCTGTGTTTTTTAGGAATTAAGTTCCTGCAAGGAAAGTAGTTGCCTAAGATCATTTTATCAACCTTCACTTTCCAAATAAATGTTGAGTGTGCATAGTTTCCACAAGATTTGTATTATTCAAAGTGACAGAATAGTTAGAAATTAAAATGAACTTAAATTTGTTACCTAAACAGGTTAATAGATTAAATCTCAATCTTTTTTAAAATTTGGTTTGAATTATTTAAATGATTACTTGGATATTTTGTGGATATTCTGTAGATATTCTGCTTTTATATTAAGTATTAGGAAAACATGTATGGTAGAATATTAAGCTTCCTTTTTCCTCTGCTGTATTGCTACCATTAATTTATTTTCAAATAAACTTTATTTTTAGAGAAGCTTTATAATTACTGAAAAATTACAGGGAAATATAGAGATTTCCTATATAACCTCACCTACCCACATACATAGTTTCCCTTATTATTAATGTCTTACATTAGTATATTAATTGATAAACCAATATTGAAGCATTACTACTAACCAAAGTCTATAGTTTACATTATGGTTTACACTTTGTGCTGTACAGTTTTATAGGTTTTGACAAGTATATGTCATGGGTCTGCCATTACAGGATCATATAGAACAGTTTCACTGCCCTCAATATGCCCTGTGTTCCACCTATTCATTCCTACCCCTCCCTTCTGAACCCCTGGAAACCACTATCTTTATATCAGTGTTACAAGTTCTTCCCTTAACACTAGCTAAAAACTACAATAACAATAAATCTACTTTGATCCATGGCTACATTCCTTCCTTAAATTTGCTCATTCCTCAGTCTTGAGTGATTTGGGATGATGTTCATTCTGACTGCTTCAGACTGAGAAGAGACTTAGATATTATGAGGCATATGGAAGAAATTGTTTTGCTTGCAATTGTAGATATTCTGTTTTTTGAGATGAGACTTGTCCATCATCACCATTCTGCTGGTTGTTCAGGGCAAGCCTGAAGAACTGGAGAGTAGTTTAAAACAAATTCCAGTGTGTCTTAGACTTTAAACATTTTATTAAATGTTTTAAGAGGTATAGACACCTCTAAAAGTATAATCATAATACCATTATACCATCTAAATAATAAATATAATTCCTTAGAATCTTTAAAAATCCAATGTTCAAGTTTTCCCAATCATCTATTTTCATTTCAGTTTGTTTTATATCCCGGTGACATGTTCTTCTTTTTGACATACACTCTGTTCTCTGCATTTCTTATCAACTTATTTGTAGGCATAGAGGTCTGATCAGATTCAGAGATTTTTTTTTTTAATTGTATTACTTTTGAGGGTTATCTTTTACTGACAAAAGGATATAATTAATGTGTGGTTTCCTTCATTTTATGATATTAGAAAACATCTATGATCATTGTCTAGATCTATTATTAAGTTACAGGTTTTTAAAATGAGCATATGATGATTTTTTTTCTTCTTGCTTTAAAAAAAAAAAATCTGGACTATTGCCGTGAAAGGAAGCTTCCCCTTCATCAACTATTTGATTTGGTTATTCCAAAGTTTTGTTCATATAGAAGAGCTTGATTATTTTCCTCATGTACCAGTTCTCAATAAAATTAGTTGTTTTCCTAGCACCCTTCTAAAGGAACCAATAAAAAATGTATTTTTTACTATTCTTATGAACACATTTAATTCATTTCAACTGATTGCAGTCATTATTCTTACAGAGGTTCAAATTATCTCATCTGTAGCAAGTAGAAGGCTCTTCAAGTTGACTCCTGAGACTATTTGACACGACCACAGGTGTTTTAACAGCTTTATTGCTTTCTATTATGAAATGTTCCAGAATTATCTTGTATATCTCCTTTCCTAGCTTTATAATCACCTATTTATTCCTGGAGGTTTGATTTAATTTTTGTAGGGAAAGGTACTAGATATAAGATTTCAGGCATGAAAGGTGTTATTACTGCCAGAATGATCTTTTTGTCTTGGTCTTTACAATAGAGAGGGAGTTAAAGAAAATGTGTGTCTTTTTTTTTTTTAAGCATCTTAACTTCATACCAATATTTAAAATTAAAATTTGGTTTACAAAGTTTTACTTAACACCATTGCTCTTATATTCTTACCTATTTTTTTGTATGCCAAAAACCTTATTTTCTAAGGATAAGTACATAATTTCCTGTTTAATTTACCTGTAAATATACCTATATATAATTTCTTAAAGATGTCATTTTGATTGTCTTTTATTCTTTAGAAACTATTGAATTAATGCTTATTCCCCTGAACTTTCCCCAAAACAAACAAAAGGATCACTTATTGGAGATTTTGGAATTAAGATCCTAGGTCTACGATGCTTCTCTAATAGAATATTAAAATGTAATTATCATCCTTGGTTATATTCTCGAAACCACATGATTTTGAGCATTGGGAAGAAAAAAATAGTGCCAGGTCAGCTTTTAAGGCCCATTTAGTTTGTAACTAAAACCTTATGTTTGCTTAAATGTGTAAAATTTTCTATTTTACCTAGTGCCCTCTTTGTTAAAACTGCTCCATCTCCTTTCATTTAAGTGTCAGCTAGTTAAGGTTTTCTTTTCTTTAATCGAGAAGCCTGTAAAGAGACTACATTAACCCACATGTAATAAGATAATAAGAGTGAGATCTTATCCCTTTGCTTTTGAAAAAGAGTTAGGAGAGGTTGACCTTGATCTTTAATAGAGACCACCATTCTAGGAACCATTAGTGGATACAAGTAGTCTATTGACTTCTATAATACTTTAGAGAATGCTTCTGAATCAGAGAGCATACATATTATGAAGAGACATCTAAGATATTTTTGTGTACTTGAACTCAAAAACTCTCTGCAATTAATTCCTAAGCCATTGCCTCATTTTTCAGTGTGGTTGGTATACCCTGGAATTCACAAATCTAGGAAAGATGTTCCAGTCAGCCAACCCATGCTCATCTTGATGGTAAGTATGTTTTTTTGGATGACTTTGAATTAGCACTTATACAAAAAATGAGAATGATTATTGCTTAATCTTGGGGACCATTGTTATAAAATTGGCAATCGGTTTCACTGATTCACTGTTGAACATTCTGTTTGTTCCAAGGGCAGAAAATAAAATCACAAATATATATAGTACTGTCTTCCTTCTGCTTTCTATTTATCTATCCATGAATAAAGATAACTGATTTGACACAATATTACTCAATTTTGACATTTCGGTAGTTAAACCTTTAGTCTTTAACTAAGAGTTATTATTAATATGATTTCATTATGCTTAACTCTCTCAAAAGCTGCCAATATACTTTTAGAGGATCTCCTTTGCAGGAAAGCAACGAGGTAATCAACAAATAAATAATTGTTTTTTATGACTTTTATTTCAATATTACTTTATAAAGTGAACTGAGGATATGGTACTACAGATTTTTTTTTGCAGGAAAATGGTTGTAACAGTCTGACTAATTGTATAGGTGAATGAAAATATTTAAAAAAAAATTTTTATTAGAGAAGTTGTGAACTCACAAGCCATCATGCATAATGTGAAAAATTCCCATATATCACCCCTCCACTAACACCTACATTGTTGTGGAACATTTGTTACAGATTATGGAAGAACATGATGAGACTGTTACCACTAACTATGGTCCATGCTTACATTTGGTATATTTTTTCCATATACCTCCTATTATTAACACTATATATTAGCATTTTACAATTATTATAGTTCATGAGAGAATGCTATCATAATTGTACTGTTAACCACCATCCATCTTTTCTATTTTTAAATTTATTTTGGTAAGTTCAAGGATGAGCTTGTTTTTCTCACAGTGGTAAAATAGGATTATCAGTATTTCTAAAATTAATAAATCACCCATAATACAGGTTCAGTCCTAATCAATACTGTGATGCCCTCTTACAAATGTTCTTTTGTGCCCTTAGAGTCCATAATTTAAAATGAACTTTTTAAGTGAATTATCCAGAAAATATTACTATAAATGGTGGTGTACCCATGTGATAGAGGTGGCAGTAGGATGATTTTGTTTAAATAGGGTATGAAATGTCTGTAGGTTGCCCCAAAATGGAACTCCAATTTTGGAATTTAGAACAGTGATCACTAATGGAGGGAAGTTCCCAGCTGGCACATTTAGATCATGTGCTGTCAGCACCAATATACCCTAGCTATTTCAGAGACTGAACAAACATGGGGAAAATAAACTCATTTAAATAAATGTCCAGGATTTTCAACTGCTTAATTTTGTTTTACTCATCTTTACAGGACCTTTTATAGACAATGAGTGCTATTAAAATAGGATTGTTCTTATCCTGGGTTATATCATTGTATTAGTCAGTCAACTTTGCTGATGCAAAGTACCAGACTGGATTTTATAGAGGGTATTTATTTGGGGTAGAAGTTTACAGTCATAAGGACCTAAAGAGCCCATCTCAAGGTACCATAAGAGGTACTATCTCACCAAAGTCAATAGCCAGTGTTGAAGCAAAATGGTAATCAATGTCTGCGAGGGGTCAGCCTTCTTTCTTTCCTCTTAAAGTTCCATGGTCCCAGCTTCTTCCTATCTCAGCTGTAGGCTGGCATAAATCTCACCTCTCTTCCCAGGGCTCATCTCTTTCCAGGCTCAGCTGCTCCACTGTCTTGATAAGGCCAGCTGTAAACTGTCAGGCGAATGGCTGGGCTCTCTCCTCTGGGCTTCAGCATCAAAACTAAACTCTGTGTTCCCTTTCTCCAAGTATTTACTTCCCTGTCTTTGATTGAGCATCTGTTTAGATAGCCCACAGCTGTAGGCTAGTTGTAGGGAGGGATTCAAACCCAGTCACAATAGTGATGTGGTCAAATAAAAGCTCCAGTCTTGATTTAATAAAGTAAAAGTGAAACCTCTGAGTCTAATACAATCTAATACACCCAGAGGAACAGACCAGTTTACAAACACAATCCAGTATCTATTTTTGGAATTCATAAACAGTACCAAACTACCACAATCATTAAACCTTAGGAATTAAAGACATTCTGTACCCAAGTCTGACTAATCCATTTTGTTAGAATTGTACAGTATTTACTTATTTAATTTTGATAGGCAGTTTATTGCTTATTTCTCTTTCATTGATACCTTGGAGAACTTAAGGAAGAAGAATCTTCCTGTAAGACTCTAAATAGATTGAGGACATAGGCTTGATAGTATACTGGAAAATAATATGATTCAGCATTTTGGTGATAAAGAAGTAAGCATGGTGCCATTAGAATGAGGTAATCTTGGAGATCTTTTTTCCCACATAATAAACTTTATTTGCAGAGAAGTTTCAGATTGTGTAGAAGTTACATCAACTGTATAGGGGATTCACATATACCCCACCCCTTCTACCCCATTTTCACCCATTCATAATATCTTACTTCATTGTGCTACAGTTGTTACACTTGATGAACAAATACTGAAGCATTGCTACTAACCAAGGTCTATAGTTTACATTATGGTTTATACTTTTGACTGTACAACTTCATAGGATTTCAGAAAATTTGTAATGGCCTATATCCTTCAATGCAATATCATGGAGAACAATTTCAATGCCCTAAAAATGCCCCATGTTTCATCTATTCTTTCCTGCCCCTTCCCACAGAAACTCTGATATTTGTAATATCAATATTACAAATTCTTCCATTACTACAATATAATACATCTACTTTGGTCCATGATTGTACTCTAATTATGTTTTTTTGTTCATTCCTCAATTTTGAGGATTTTGAAAAGATGATGCCCACTCTACTTCACAGTAATAGGTGACTTAGATCTTATGGGGCAGATAGAAGGAACTGTTTTGCTTGCAGTTGTAGATACTCTTTGCTTTTGGGGATAGGGGTTGTCCATCTTCATCATTTTGTTGATTGTCTTAGGTGAGTCTGATGAACTGGAAAGTAGGTGTTGGCAGCAACTCTTCTGAGATTCAGGGCTCAACTGGCATGTGAACAGAACAAAGATTTAAGTCTCTGGGATATATATTTAGTGGGTAGAGTGCTAATTGTACATTCAAATAAAAGGGGTAGAAGAATCATGTTTAAAGAAATTATAAATGAGTCTAACTCTGGTACATTGGGGAAAAAGTATCATATATTCCAAGGAAAGGCCCACCAACAGGGTGCTGATTTCATGGGGTTGTGTGCCTTGCTTATAGTATCTGGATGTCTCTAAATCCCTCAGGCACACCCCTGTGGCAGTTAGTGAGATCCGCCTGTGACATGCATAAGTGTAACCTCTGGAATGACCTCTGACTCACTTTGAAATCTCTTAGCCTTAAAAGTTCTTTTGTTTTTAATGTTTCACCCTTTTGGTCAAAGTTTTTTTCCAAATGTATCATTGTTGTTTGGTATTAATCACTGGGTGCCAGGGAGGCTCATCCCCAGGAGTCATGTCCCATGTTGAGGGGGAAAGGTAGTGAGTTTATTTGCTGAGTTTGGCTTACAGAACAGCCACATTTGAGTGACAAGGAAGTTTTCAGGAGGTAACTCTTAGGCAATAGTTATTATTAGGCCAAGTTTCAATTTTATAAGAATAAAGTTCATAAGTACAAGAATTGATATTGTAAGCTTGGCATATTGTCTATTTTCTTTTATTAGGCCCTGCCTATGTACTCTAGAGTTTCTTGCCACTCTATTTGAGAATGTAGAAGGATTCCCCAGGATGTAAGTTTTATATTTTGTTGGCTATTGTGTGAATCTTCACCCAATGAGATAACACCTTATGTGATAAGGAGTTATTTTGGCTTGATACCTGAATTTGGTTGGATAGGACGAAAGGATCACATTGGGTTCCAGAGAACCAGAGTTTAATCCTATCGTGGGGTTCTCCATTAAGTTGAAAGTACTACTGAGTACAAGAAAGAAAAGGTGACATATGATCTGTTAGGAAAAGCTGTGGTTCATGTATTATCAGACTACAAACAAATATTGAGTCCAAAAGGCCACAGTTAGGGTTGATTTTTTGGGGGTGGGGTGGGGATAATGAGCCAAGTGTCTAGGCCTCAACTTACATTCCCTGCTAATTAGCACAACATTTGAAATTATGCTAATTGAGATTTAGTGGTGATGAGAGTCTGAACAGGTAAATAAGACAGAAATCTGTGAACTATCATTGATTCTAGTGGGATTTTTGTGTCTCTTTATTTGTGGATTGGTTGAATGTTTGAGGAGGAAGGTACATTTGTGAGATATGCTCTATCTTAGCTGATCATTTTAAACTTTATATACAGGGCTGGAGCTAAGGTCTGATAATATCCAAAGAAGCAAATACCAATGTTTAGAGTAGGAGATGGGCTATGGAAAATCAAGCTACTATCCTTCATAAAAGTTTCCTCAGTCATCCTGAAACAGTTGCTTCCTGGTAAGCTCTAGCCAGATGTCTTAGTTTTCCTGAGCTGCTATCACAAGTATTACAAACTGGTGGTATTTTGATGTAAATAATAATAATTTATTGGCTCATAGTTTTGCGGTAGAGTTAACATGGAGTGAATGAGTTTCTGTCAAAGTGTAAATGTATTTGAGCTTATGACAAGAGTTAGAAATTTGCCTGAATTTGACACAAGGAGTCTTTGATATGGATTCTACTCATTTTCATTGGCCAGCAATATAGTCAAATTGTAGTTAGCACACATATAACCAAGGCTTCAAGCACCTGTAAAAAGAAAACTAGCAGATGCTTTTAATCATATTTAATCTAGACAGATGAGATATTTGATAGAGTGAAATAAGAAGAAAACATAGACTTTTAAAATTAATAGACTCTTGGAAATTACTTGCCACCTGTATCTCCCCCCACCTCCCATCAATCATTTAAAGGAAATATGAATGTTTTTTTCTTTTGTCACCTGGTTCACTGATCTTCTTTATTTCCATTGATACTTTTTAAATGGCCTTTGCCATATATTGCATTTCCTTATAGTAGAGCTTATTAATACAGGCATTGTCTATGATCTGAGTTTATTCAGTTCCTGTGTTCAGGAACAAAAATCTATTTGGTTCCCTAGTTTATATAGAGAGTTATTGAAGTTCTGGGTAGTGAAGGATTTTGTCTGAATCTATTTGGTTACTGAAAATAGGTAATAAGAGTTTGAATACTAAGGGCTGCTTACAATTATGGATAATTCTTAGACCCTCTTTCAGCAATTTCTCAGTACTCCTAGTGTGTTTTCCATGGTATTGATTATTTTTAAATGTTGAGCTTAATGACAACTCTATGTTTACTGAGTAATACTAAATTTAACAGCAGAAAAATGCTATCACTAAATAATCTATGTACTGTTTCTTATTGTATATATGTATTTAGTAAATGACATTTTATTTATTCCGTCATGTAAATTTGATTCAATTGAACTTTTTTTGTTATGCTTATGTATTGTTTGTTAAATAAGTCCATTGGGAGTTTCTACTTCCATACTTTGACACATTAGACTCTCTGTCTCTTCTTCCTCTGAAAGTCAACTACAAACGCATTTATAAATTTATTGCTAATGCAGGAAAAAAGTAAGGAAAACCTTCAGAAGGCAAAAATACAGTAAAGAGCAGGAATCCAGAAGAACAGACCAACAAGGTTGAGTTCCCTAGTGGTTTGAAGGAAATATGCTTATCTGTGGTTAGTTCCATGAGCTTCATTTCAATGGATAAATGGGGCTGTGAAGGACAAAAGGCAAGTCATAGATCCTACCCATGGAAGAATAGGAGTCCCGCCACATAAATCCATATCAGCAAGAGCAGAACTTTCTGTGAAAATATGAGTGAGAAATAAATACTCTGCAGAGGTTTGAGGAATAGGGATAATCTGCCTATAAATTGACCCTGCAGAGGTTGGGGAATATAGACAATCTGCCCATAAATTGACCCTCATGAGAATTTAATCCTTAGCCTATCCTTATTGATATGGGGGGAAAGATCTGCCATGAATGTTGTGGCTAATAACTGTGTGACTTTAAGCAAGTCATTTCACCTTCCTGGGTCTCAATTTCCTCATCTTTAAAATAAGATATTGTATGGGTAGGAAAATCTCTTAGAAAATTAAGTAAAAAAAAGAAAATTAAATAAAAAACAGGATCCCATTTATGTTAAAAAAAAAAACCTCAAAATAGCAACCATTTCAAATCATATATGTGTAAACCTGCACCTATACATACCTGTAAATGAAAAGGAAAATATTCAGAAGCACACATACTGAATTATTAACAGTGGTCACTGCTAAAAGGGGAATAGGATGGGGATGTAGTGAAAGGAGGACTTCATTTTTATTCTCTATATTTTTTTATTATTTGAACTTTTTATACTTGATTTTTTGTATAATTTCTGTCACAAAATGGAATAATTTGAGTGGTAAAAATAAATGTTCCATGAGATTAATGAGAGAGTGGAGGAGGGGAAAGAGATAGGGAAAGAAAGGGAAGAGAAAGAGAAGAGAGAGGCACTTCCGGGAGAAGATTTGAAATTGAGACCTAATTGACAACTGAGCAATTTAACTCAAGATTCTGGTGTCCAGAGTGAGCCATACCTACTTTAGAAGTTGAAACAAAGCCTTTTCCTCTCTTTGCATGCCATCAATTATGTATGAACAAAAGCATTTCATTTCCAGCATGCTTGTGAAGACATGTAAAATAATCAGAACTGTGACTACTACCTTCATTGTTTCTGTAAATTTTGGAAATGGTGGTTGAGGGTCTCTAAGAAATGCCAATGTTCAGGGATGGTTGACTGACATGCTGTCTCCAAGAAATATTAAAAGAAAGATTATGTACCACTAGTCTACAAAAAACAGCATAATAGTCATTGGGAAATTTTTTACATTAATTGAAAACATGGCAAAAGAGCATCAGAGTAGCTTTTGGTTAAAAATGTCACAATTAATTCAATATGTATTTAATGAGTGCCCATTCTATGCCAAAATAATTCTGAGCATAAAGAAATCATTAAGATACACTATCTGCTAAGGAACTGATAATTTAAGAGGAAAACACATAATCGAATAATTGCAATTACAATTATTTGGTCCACGTTAAACTTAAAAGTTTTGCTAGTCCTCAAAATAAAATCAAAAAGTTATCTAAAGAAAGATCTTATATAACTAAGGAAAAATGTAATTTTTAGTTCATGATATTACAACATTTTTCAATAGTATCACATATAGCCAAGATGTTTTCAGAAGGAGCAAAATCTAATTAAAGTTTGTTGTAATTTTTCCTAGTTATTTCTATGACTGAGTTTAGACATTCTGAACTGACTGTAGGAAACAGTAGAGGACAAAACTGAAACAGTGTATGTATCTCAGCTTCTTGATCTGACATCTCTTTAGCAATCTTTTCACTGCCCAAGTCAATTAAATGCTCCCCTAAGTAGTGCATATACCTCCAGGGAAATACTGAACTGAATGAAGAGTTAAATAGCTATTTGAGGGCACTTTGTCTTCTTATTTTTTTCAATCATATTTTTCTAAATAACAATTTAGGAAAAAATAGCCATACTGTGCTTAGCTGCTTACTTCCTAACAAGTCATTCCTTCCAAAAGTGTTTCAACTTTATGGGGTCATATATTTACTCAGAAGAATATTTAAGAAAGCACTAATCAAAGCCTTTGTGAAAGTACATCAACTTGGGTAGTTCTTCTAGGCTTTGAATATTGATAACTTGTTTCTCTGGTGATTGGTAAAAATAAGTATATATAGGAAATCATGTGTTTGAGATACATACACATGCAAAAATAATATGGTGTGAAGGAAAGACTGCAGACTAAGGACGGAGAGGTAGGTGATTGTCACTCATTGCTGTGTTTGGAACAGTTCTGTAATGTCTTTGAACCTCATAAATAAAATGGAGAATTTAACAATCAATTTCACAACAGGTAACAGAAAACAAATTCAGACAGTTTATTTATAGAGATATTGACAGAGTTGATGGAATCAATACAAGAGGAAACCAGGACCTAAATACAGGGAGAAGCAATTGGAACTGGAGGCTGGGGGAGGCAAGGGGAGAGAAGAACATTACTAGAGGCTGGTGAGAGTGGGAGACCTGGAGGACAGACTCTAGATCAAGTGCTGAGGTGACAGAGGGATATAGCTGCTGTGAGGACCATGGTACTGAAGCAATGATGGAACTGGGGAAGCAGCACCTCTTCTCCTGCTCTCTGATCTGTGGGTCATGCCTACCATTGGCAGAACCCAATTAGAAGCCAAAGAGTAAAGGAGTTTGTATGATACAGTCTGTGGAGTTTGTCTTTTGGGGTCACAGGGAAGTGAAGAGAAGGTAGGGAATGAATCTTGTGGGAGAGATTCACACCGAACACTGGGAGAGGGAATAGTAGTTGACTTTGCTCGTGACTGGTTCAAGTTTTAAGGGAGGTTTTGCATTACAAGTTCTTTATAAACTGTATAAGCTCTAACCAAGTGAGATAAAATTAGATACTTTTAAACAGCCTATAAACCCCTCCACTGTCATAAAAGAGTACCTGGAGAGATTGTTGCTTCCCTTTCCTACTGAGTAATTATTATACCATTTCCCTATTTCTTTTCTTCTACAAAGGCTGCTCTTGAGATTTATTGTGAACACGTTTTAACAGGATAAAAATACTGAGCATGGGACATGGGACTGGAATAGCTTACATGGTTTGTCCTAGCAATCACACTCCCATCTCAGCCCAGGAATGACCCTAATTATAAACAGATCATTATAAAAAAAACATCTATCATCAGTTATATTGCAGTTTTTCCTCTGATGTCTATGGATTGTACACTTCCACAGTGAAATAATCTCATGCTATGTTATTCATCCTCATTTTAGTTCTGCTATGAATTTTACTCAGCTTAATAAAGTTTTATGTTTTATGAAAGCAGGTGGAGTGATTGGCATGGGAAACAAATGTTACTACTACTGAACAACTTTTAATGTCAGAATTTTCTCATGTCAATCACAGGCACGCCCATTGCATTTCTGCCAGATGTGCCATGGCAAACTTGCTGTACACTTGCCTGAGCCTTGATTAGTGTATGACTCTCATCACAGCTATCTCTTGGACTGTTGTATAAGCAAATTCTAGGCCCAGTGCATGATAGCACAGTGATTTTTGCATAGAGGATAAGTAAGCCAATAACATTAACTCAGGTAAGAAGAAATCCAGAAGAAGGTGATTCCAGGGAAGTTTCAGGAACTCAGTGAAGTCATGAAAGACCCTTTTTTTCCCCATTTTTACAGTCTGCCATTTGTGTCATTATATTGCTCCCCATTGTCACAGGATGATGGCAGCAGCTTTGGAGAACAAAAATAATTTCTCGTTTACCCTTTTATCAGGGATAGATTCTCATTCTGTATTTCCAAATAGATTTTTTTTTTCTTATCTAATTGGAAAGGACCACTCACTCTAATCATTGACAAAGGAATTTGGGTTTTCCATGATTGGCTAACATGAATTATGATTTAGCTGGGACTGGATCTGGCCCCACCTCCCTTGAGCACACAGATCAAGATTTCTGGACAAGATCAGTGCAAAGAAAATGCGGAGACTTGCTGTCAGACACAAGTATTTTTGCGTTGTCTGGTATCCAGTGGTTTAAAGTTGTCATAATCCCTTTTCCATGAATTTTGTCTCATTATATTCTCTGTCCACACAGAACTAGTCTCTTCCCATCAAAGTGGTCTTTAAATGACAAGAGCCATCTGCATCTGTTGGTGATTCTGTTTCTAAATTCTTAGATCAGCATGAGGAGAGCATAGTCAAGGGTTGAAGAAGCAACATAAGAATTAGAGTGCCTTGTGCTCCCCCAGGTTTTATCACTGAATCCACTGCCTTGGCAGATACCATAGACTCATTCTTTCAATTCCCATAGCAATTTCATTCTCTATCTTCCTATATTGTCGGTAATGGAAAGTAAATCTTTCACCTCTGTATCCCTGTTGTGGTCATGTGCGACGGGTTTGCTCGGTCGGTAGAGGTGGGGTCTGGCTGCGGACGAGGAGTCGGTCCAGCTCTGGACAAGGGGTCGGTCCCACTTGGGACGAGGGGTCGGTCCGGCAGCAGACGAGGGATCGGTCTCACAAGGGGTTGCGCGGTTCGGCTGACGGGGTCGCCCGGCGAAGCCGGCGACGAAGGGGTGGCCCGGAGAAGCAGGCGATGAAGGGGTCACCCGGAGAAGCAGGCGACGAACTGGGGACAAGGGAGGCCAGGCCCTTGTCGGGGGCTCTCAGGACTGGAGGGCGCACGGCAGAAGAACTACCGCGGAGACAAGGTAAACACGCAAGTCCACTTTACTGAGGGAGAGGCAACAGTTTTATAGGGGCTGGGGAAGGCTGATTGGTCGAAGCCACGCCCTGTTCTGATTGGTTGCTGGCGAAAGGTCAGTGGGCGGTACTGGACGGGGGAGGGGTGGTGGTTAGGGATTGGCTGTCGCTGTTGCTGGGGGAAGGGGCAGGGTTTAGGGATTGGTGGCTGCTGTTGCTGGGGTGGAGGGCAGACTTGAGTTTCCCGCCCACGCCTGGCTGTTGCTGCTGTCGGGGGAAGGGAAAAGGGCGGGCTGGATTTTTCCGCCCACACCTGGCTGTTGCTGCTGTCGGGGGAGGGGAAAAGGGCGGGCTGGATTTTTCCGCCCACACCTGGCTGTTGCTGCTGTTGGGGGAGGGGAAAAGGGCAGACTGGAATTTTCTGCCCTGCTCCTGCGCAGGGAGAAGGAAGAAGAAGGGTGCAGCCCCACAAGGCATCGGGTGGCGCCATCTGGGAGGAGGGGCGGCCGCGGAAGCATGGCTGCCGAGAAGGGGAGACCCGAGGGCACTCTGCGCCCATGCCGAGCTTCCTTCAGGGGTGGCGGTGGGCCCGACCAACCACCCTATTATGGGGGCAGCGGAATTAGGCCTACCGCGGCCGCTCCCCTGCCAGGCCAGCAAACCACACTTCAGCCCGAGGGGTGACCGCAGTCATGGAACACATTTCTGGCAAGGAGATGTAAGCCCAAGTGTCTGAGAAGGACTTCCCATTTCAAATAAGATGGCAAAACTTTGATAGGATAAAGCAATTTTGCCTTTTACCTTTTGTTTTTGGTCCTTGAATCTGCTTAGGCACAGATGCACGAGTAGAGGTGCAGCGGCCATCTTACAGTCATAAGTTTGAAAGCCCATGCTAAGGATGGCTAAACAGAAAGAGGAGTAGGAGGAGTAGGATGAATCTTTGCAGATGCTGTTGAGCCTCCTTACCAGTCGTAGAGTGTTGTAGAATGTCACAGTACTGCTGGGCAGTGGTTAAAATATATATATATAAAACAAAATTCTCTCATTGTTTAAGCCATTATTTTAGTGTTACAGGCTGTAACATGTAATTCCTAATTGATAGGGTAGGTGTCTAGTTTGTTTGTTTGTCTGTCTAGGGCTGATTATATTCTCATGGAATCCTATGAAACATGTTCCATCTTGTTGGAAACTAATCCAATATTTTAAAAACACAGTTCTTGGAGATGTAACTGGTCATTCCTCTGCTCAAGATACTTGTAAGATATATGGCATCCATGGTTTCTACTAGGTGGCCTCTGCCCAAGTTTCCAGATTTATCACTTACCCTCTTTCTACTTTTAAAATATCCATACCAGATAGTTCCCTCCATTACCATATGCTTTGCTTTCCTACCTGCCACTTACTTCATTTATTATCTTTTCCCAGAATATCTTTGAATGCTTTCTCTAATTGTCAAAAATGTATCCTTCTTGCTACGGTAGATAGGAATTGGGTGAGTGTGAAGCTGTCAACATGGTGGGAAGATACGGTCCTGGGTGCTGCAAAGGAGGAAACCAACACATAATCAGTAGATGTGCTTGTCATACAATAATCCTGATATAGTTCTGATCTGGTCAGGTGGGGGTGGGGGTGACATCACTTTATATTTAGAGATGACAATTAGATTTGGATACTTAGGATTGGGATTTTGAAATGGCTAAAGGAATCTAAGTAACTCTTTGGTAAAAACCTCTTTTGGCTGACACAGACTTAACATTTCAAAAGAGTTATCCTTTTTTAAAAAAAACACCAGTTTTTTTTTTTTAAGCATTTCAAGAGAAGCAATGCTGTCTCAGAACCTGTGCCCTAATGCAGCTGGCAGATGGCATGTAAATTGGCTGGAGCCCTGTGGCCCAGGCAGTACCCCAAGTGCACTAACTCCTCAGTTGATGCCTAACTTATTTGGGGAATCATAATCATAAGGGTACCATAGACAGAAGCTAAATTATGTATTGGGCCAAAAAAGTTGCCAGAATAAGGCACTTGTTAATAGAGTTATAGGAAAGTGGCTTGAAACTGGCTCAGTCTATCTTATTCTAGTTAAACCCAAGCTTAATTATTTGCAGAGGAAATCTTGGAGCTGCAGAACACTGTAGAACATTGTATGTGTATGTGCTGTTTTCCTCTCTGGAAGAACCTGAAATTGCTGTGTTCTGGTCGACAGTAAAAGATGCCAAAGTTGTGAGCTTGTTTTTCTGTTTAAAAAGAAAAAAGAATCCAATGGTGGCAAAAATGTATCTAGGGTTTTTATTAAACATCACTCTTAACTAGTTTCCAACAGACTGAAGCTGTAGAAAAGTCAAACTCTTGTACTTAGGTATGATATTAAAGCCAGGATTTCTCTGACTTCCTGTGGCAGAGGCACAGGACCTATGTACTACTTCATACCACTCCACCAGTGTTTCTACCTCACTTTTGACAGAAGTCATCGACCTCATGTTAGCATTTGACAAGTCTCTGAAAAAAGAATTGTAATAACGTACTAGGGATGGAGTGGGAGCAGGGAGCTACCTCTAGAACCAGGGTTCTTAACCTTTTTTGTTCCACAAACCCCTTTGCCAGTCAGCTGAAAATCATGGACCCTTCTCAAATGTAGTGGCAGATACTTTAATGACACTCAACTGGCATCAGGTCTAACAACTATAATTTCTAAGTATAGATGAGCGTAAGTGATTTTTTGAGATATGAGACAACTGTAATGTGATAGGAAATGAATACTACTGTAATTTATTGCATACATTGAAGGAAATGCTAGATTTCAGCTAAAGGTCAGAGAAAATAAAGATAATAAGTTGATTTTTTCAATTCAAGCTCACAGACCCCCTGAAATATTTCCATGGACATCTTGGGGGTGTGTGGACTTCTGGTTAAGAGCCCCTGCTCTAGAAGAAAACATTTTTCATAAGCCATTCAGAAGTATTATCCTTACTGAAACTTTGCAATTACCTGAACATGTTACTTGAATGAAAATTAAAGTGAAGGTGTTAAAAAAAAAATGGCCATATCCACTCCCCCAAAGTGTATCCTTCTTTATGACCTAATTCAAATGACATCTTCTCTAAGAAGACTTATAATACTTAAAACATTGTCCAGCTCATAGTAAGCACCAAGTAGTAGCTATTATTAATATCTCTCTGCCATGCATTATGTGAAGTGTAACTTATTTAAATATAAATTGTGCAGTTTAATAAAATACTTTCATATACAACTACTTCCCCCAGAAGATTTTAAACTCTTTGAAGATAGACTTATTATAGGTGTTTGGTTGATAGATTTTACTATATTTAAGTTGACTTGAATTGGATGGCAGAACCACTTTCGTTCTAGTCTTCAGAAGAGGGTTAAAATCAATCTGTGATGTGGGAATCAGTAGCAGTTTGGGAATACATAGCTGATTTGTGTACTGCTCTTCAAACAAAGATTTTTGGGCCATTTCTAGGATTCAGTTTTCCTACTTTTCCTAATTCCCTCTTGTCTTCTCTTAGCTATGTACAACAGGGGAAACAGAAAGTTGAAAGGTGGAAATTTTCTTGTTTGTTTTTTTGTTTATTATTATTATTGAAATAATGAAAATGGATTTAATAATGATTGATGTGATGAACTCACAACTACGTGATTAAACCAAATACCATTGATTATATACTTTGAATAGATTGCATGCTTTATTAATATGTATCAATAAAAAATTTGTTTAAAAACAAAACAAAAAAGTCAATGCAATGTATACATTTTCTTTTTTTCTTCATTATGAAGTGCATTTATTCCAAGGTTGATGAAATCATAAATGGAAAATTAATCATTATGTTAAAAGTTGTAACAACTGAGATAAACTCCTGGCACTGGTAGACTATTCGTAAGAAAAATGACATTACTTTGTTAAGTAATGACAAGTAATGTGCAGATTGATAACAATGTCCTTTTTTTTTTTTTTGCCTTCAATAAGGTGGTGTGATGGTTAAGTTAATGTGTCAATTTGGCTAGGTGATAGTGTTCAGTTATTTGGTCAAGCAAGCACTGTTCTGAGTCTTATAATGTTTATATTCCTTGGACTTAAATCATCAGTAAGTTGATTGCATCTATGGGTGATTGCATCTGCAATCAACTGAGGAGATTAACTTCGACAACGAGAGAAGTCTCAACCAATCAGTTGAAGGCCTTAAAAGGAGAGGTGGTGATATCAGTGATCAGAAGAGGGAGAATTTCTATCTCTACTTCAGCCAGCCAGCTTATTCTGAGGAATTCATCCAAAACCTTCATTGGACTTTCCTATGGAATTTGGATTTGCCTATCTCCACAGTCACTTGGGGACAATTTCTATAATAAATTTGACAATATTTATAAAATTTATACTGGCATACCTTGAAGTATATTGCACTTCACTTTTTTTGTATTTCACAGATATTGTGTTTTTTACAAATTGAAGGTTTGTGGCAACCCTACATTGAGCAAGTCTATCAGCACCCGTTTTCCAAAGCATGTATTCACTTTGTATCTCTGTCACATTTTAATTATGTCCATTTTTAGACATAACACTTTTGCACACTTAATCGACCACACTTTAGTGTAAACATAACTTTTATATGTACTTGGAAACTAAAAAATTTTGTGTCACTCACTTCATTGTGATATTCCCTTCATTGTGGTGATCTGGAACCAAACCTACAATATCTCTGAGGTATACCTGTATATATATTTCTTGTTGGTTCTGTTTTCCTAGAGAACCCTGGCTAATACAAGTAGATATTGAATGATCATCAGTAATGCAAAACAGAGATGTTAAGTTGTGATTTCAGTGAAAAATGTCTTTGCTTTTAATTCTATTTTCATGCCTGTACAATTTTCCATTTGGTATTTGTGGCAGTTTGAGATCATTTTATGAATCCCAAAAAGAGAAAGATTACATTTGTAAATTAATCTATTGCTCTAGGTGTGATACCTTTTTACTGCATTATGTTCATTTGAGAGGCCTTTGGTTATATTACTTGTTAAGATTGCTTTAGGGCTTTATATTGGACTACATCAGAAAAGTGTGACTCAGGTTGAGTCCCCATCCCCTTGCTGGGTCTAATAAACAGACTTACATGGACAGACAGACACAGGAAGAGAGAGCTCTGCCATTTTTGTTCCTGCCGTGTGACAGAAAGGAGAAGATTCAAACAGATGAGTCATTTGTGATTTGTGTAATAGTTTATGGTGTGCTTGGGGAGAGATTGGCACAGCAGAGACTGATACAAGTAGGCTTGGAAAGAGACAAGCCCTAAGCCAGCTTGCAGCTGAAATTAGGAAGAAAGCAGAGCAGCTGAGCCTGAGAGAAGAAGCTTGGATGGGAAGGAGAAACCTGGGCAGAGATGAGCAGCCATCTTGCTTCACCATGTGACAACATGCCAGGATCAACAGAAGCTGACTTTTGGTGAGAAAGCATCTCTGATGGTGCCTTGGTTTGGAGTTTTCATGGCCTTGGAACTGTAAGCTTTTACCCCTAATAAATTCCCTTTATAAAAGCCAACAGCTTTCTGGTACTTTTTATCAGTACACTTTTGGCAGACTAATACAGTACTCAATGTAGATATTTAGATAAGGCCACTTGGGGTAAGATATTTGGCCATTAAGATAGTTTCTTTTTCTCATGTGCTGATGAAATTCACCCTCTTGATCTACAGATGCATTCCTTTTATAGGTCAATAATGAAGGTTATGGCATAGTAAAGAAATATTTTTTACTTGTTTTTTTCATACAAGCAGACCAGAATATATGCCTTTTAATTCATGGATTGACTCATAAATAGCAGAATGTGAGTTTGCATTATTTATATTTAGGTATTAGGTTGAACTATACACACCTCCCTCCCAAGATTTCCTGGGGTCCAATAACTTATATATATGACATTTGGTTCAGGTAGATCATGACACTGGAATATTTTTTTACCCATATAAAATTCATGGTCTATTGTGAGATTTGGCCAGGGCTTAACTTAATTTCTCTGTCTGTACCTTTCTAAGTCTTCCCAGATCATACAAGATCTCCAGAAGACTTGAAACTGCTTCATTCTACCTTATTTGGCAAGTGAAAACCCAATAACTGTTGTGACATGTAAATTATATAATTCCTAATTGCCTCCTTCAACACCCTGGCTCTCTGATCAGTGTAACATCTGCCATTTTGGTTTTCATTTGTCATTCTGCCAAGCACTTAAATCCTTTGACACTCTGCGTCCTATGCCACCAGTTCACCCATGAATAGAACCTTGCCCTGACCCAAAGTCATTTAGCGTGGGCCTGGGTGTCCTTACTCCTTCTCTGAGGCTTGATGGCTGGCATTGCTACATGCAATCAGCACTTCCAGAACTGTGTCTGCCTCCCACCTGCATTGAAAGTGATTCCCTGTTTTCTGGATTTGCAATTGCTGTACCCAGTCCGCATATTGGAAAGTCTGACACTGACTGCTTTTGAAATTCTAAGACCAATGTCTCCTTTCAAATAGTTCAAGACCAATCTTTTTAGATGGGTCCTTCTCCCACGGCACCTCATCCCTACTCTCCTCACTGGATAAGTAGATTTTTGTGGACCTTTTCCCCTCTCACATTCATTCTGAGACTCTTCTCACTTGACTGCATGTGGTATGGCACTAAACACAATATGTTTGGGATACTAATTTCTGGATTTACATTCTTGTATGTTTTAAGTTGGAGTGGATATGACAAAGAAAGAAAAGCATTAGATTCATTGCTCCCTTTAAATAAGTATGAAACATTGCTTATCTCACAAAAATGGTTGAAATTCATGAGAAAATAATACTATAGAAAAGGAAAAGGAATACCTTCATGCGGAAAAAATATCTTAATGTATAGTATCCAAATATTAGTCATACTTATTAATATTCACTCAAGGAGGGCTAGATACACATTTTATCTAGTAGAGAAGTAAAATAATAAGTAGTGTCCCTCTTCAAACTTCTTTGCATGGAGTTAAATACGGGTGAGGTTGAGCTATAAGGGCCAGCCCTGTCATCAGGCATTTTATATTTCATATAAAATATCTTCCAAAATAGGTTTCCTGGTTCATTACAAAGTGACCAATACCCACTCTCCATAGGAAAGCTCAATTTACCATCTACTCTACACTAGCTTTCTCAGTTTGCTGGTTGGCAGATGGTCCATATGGACAGAGTCACTGTCCAATTATTCTTAGTTTTATGGGTTCTGTTCACAGCTTTAATAAATGTCTGTGTGACAGCCACAGACATTCATGAAAATTTGTTGCCCATTCTGGACAAAAAAGAATCAGGAATAATGGAAAGGGGATACTTATAGATTCTGTTGTCCTGGTAACTCTAAGACCAGGACCAATCAAGTCCAGAATATTGGCCAAAACCATAGGTCATACTTAAGGGCGTCACAGATTTTTTTCCCCTGGAATTAGTTACATTGACTATTTTGTTTTTCTTTGATATGCTTTTCTATACTTTTTTCTCCCCCTTTCCTTCTCTTCCCTTCCCTTCCACCCTCCTTCCTTCCTTCCTTCCTTCCTTCCTTCCTTCCTTCCTTCCTTCCTTCTGTCCGTCCTTCCTTCCTTCCTTCCTTCATTCCTTCCTTTCTTCCTTTCTTCCCTCCTTCCCTCATCCTTTCAATTGAAAAATGAAGACTCTAACCCTCACATAACATATAATATTAAAGATGTTATGGCATATCTTTTAAGAATACTGATGAATTTTTTTTTCCAACTGTCCTTGTCATAAAAAGGGCTTCCTAAAAGTCAAGGCTATGCATTTGGACTTCTAATGAGAAAAAAAAATAGTTTTAATCAAGGACAAATAGCAACATGATCATGTGTAACTTCTAGTATGTACAAATGACTTTAGCATTTATGAAGAATAGAGCTACAACATCTTGGCATGCTCAACTATTACCTTCTAATGTTTGTCTGACAAGATGTTTGTTCTCTAAGAACAAGTTCCTGCCCCTCAAAACAAGCCCTATCACAAGTAGGGTTACCCTGTTGCAGTGGATCACATTTATGTAATTCACTCACTGTATGCAGCCTACCTTTACCTCCTTATATCCGTAACCATCTTCTTTCTGATCTTTACTTTTTCTGGTCTGATACACACTGTGATCTATTCTTTCAACTTAACCTTCCTTGTATCAAATTTTGAACAACATCTTCCTTGTTCTTTCCTGGTATGGCATATTTTTTGAAGTTGGATAATCAGATAGGTCTACAATCATGGTCTTCCCTCAGAAGACATTCTCTCTTCCTAATTGTGTCCCAATCTCAGGAGCTTGATCTCTTCTTGCCTGGCTTTAAGAGATTGGGTGAAGCATATCTACAAATAGAAGAAAGAGTCACATCTTTAATATTTAAGTTTACATTAGTGATAATGCTCATTTTAGAAAATACAGAAGACAAAATTCCCCCAAATTCCAGATTTCTACTCTTTACTCATCAGGATATATTTCTCTCTTTCTGACTTTCTCTCTCTTTTTTTGTGGGTGTGTGTATATATATATATATACACACACATATATATGAGATTGTGAAATTATGAGTATATGCTTTAACTTGATATTATAATGCAAGCCCTATTTAAAGTCTTTAAATATTTTTATAGATGTAATGATAAAGGAATTTTTATTCCTTTCAATCTGAATATGGTATACTTTAAGCATTTATCTGTTATTAATCCTTCAAATTGATTCCATTAATTCAACATTATAAATAATGCTACTATAGTCATATTTTAGCATTAATCTTTTGTTGAATTTATATTTTTCTTTAAGATATATTCCCAGAAGGAGAATTACCAATAAAGAATTATAAATACTGTAATGGCTTTTGTAGAATTTGTTGAAATTTTTCAGAAATGTTATATACCAATCAATAATCCTTCCATTAGCATTTGAATATGTTTGTCTTTCAATATGTCCTCCAGAATTATCAAATATTTCTTGTTTATGGTTGTGCTTTCTCAAGATAGAATGCTAAATTATCATGAACCTCTATTATTAATATTAGAGGTTACCCAGTCTATACACCAGATTTTGAATGGGTTTCATATAATTAATGGTAGTCAATTGGATTCCAGTACTCTTTTTAATATCCTAAGAGAATTTAAAACCTGTTTCTTATGGAAATAAAAGCTGCCAAGGTAATGAAGTGGCCGTAACAGAAAATGAAATCACTCTGCTTGGCAACTTAACTCCTGAGGAAAGGATTATTAATTTTCACCTTTAAACTGAATCACAAAGTTAGAATGTGAAGGAGATAAACTAACCTCTGCCCTCTTTTATGGGAGATGGAACTTTGATCAATTTCTAATTATCCATATTATCATTTAATATATACCAATTAAGTCCTATCATTCAGGATTTGTCAGGTTATTTCAATGAACTTCAGAATCAAATAGAACTAATGGTGCAAAAGTTACCCAGAAATAAATTATTATGCTGGGGTCATTATTTGCAAGCCCCAGGACTGCCAACTGAGTGCAAATAATGAGCCTTTGTCTTCCTCTCAACCTGAACTGCTCTGTGAGGTCTCCGGCACCTGCTTTTGTCCTCCACTGCTAAATAATCAGGCAGATCTGAAGGAGTCTTGTTGATCTAAGATAGAAAATCCCAAAACACTTAAAAATATTTAATGCGCTCTATCTGTGAGACTGATTTTTCCTAAGGAAATATTCTGCCACAACATTTGAAAAACTTGAAAAGGAAAAAAATCTTTCTTTTGTCAATGAAAACAAAACTAATAAAGTAGATGTTTTGAATTGCTACAAAATTTGATTCACTTGTAATGTCTGAAGCCTTCCTCTTTCCTCTTCAGGTCTTTACAGGGAGATCACCCTCTTAAAGTTGTCTGACCTTCAATCAGTTTGCCCCCTTCAATTTTGAAGTGCCTGAGGGTGGGGAGGGGGAGGGAAAGAAATCCAGATGTAATCTCTCATGAATTATAAATGAGAATAAAACAGGGAGGTTTCTTTCTCCTTGCCATCTTTTCCCTCCATTACTGTTCATTAGAAAGAATATTGGTGCCATTCTGTTTTCACTTTTCTCATCTTTTTTATGTATCTTTCTTCTGAGGATACTTGTGCAGGCTCCTTCCTTTAAGAACTGAAGTGGTTTTCAGCCCTGGGATAAATTCAAGGTGTTTTTGCCCTTGTATTCAATGTTGCAACAATGTTCAACTTAAACTGGCTGCTTCTTTTACGTGTGTTGTTGTCATTGCTGGGGATATAGTATCGTTAGTCATTCATCCCACCACTTATTAAATAGGGGTAATAATACCAATTCTGTGCCCTTCTTATTTAGTATTTATTTGTGTTTTTCTGAGTATCTCCAAGGTTTTCCACTATCTTGTGAGGAGGAGTATAAATTTGATCTACCACAAACTCATAATTCATGGAAAGTCCCAAGAGGACAATCTCCAAGCACCATAAGGGAGAGCTGTGCTAGACAACACTTTAGAAAAGACAATAAATTTATCCCTACCCTGCTTTGTTTGGCCCCAGTTTTTTATGCTCCTGCCCCCAACATTTTTTTCTTTCTGGTCAGAAAATTTTGTGTTTAATAACACCTTCTGTAAAGTGAGTTTCATTAGTTTAGTAGCATTAAGTAACCATATTATAAATAATAACCTTTTAAAATTTAAAATCCTGAATTTTCTTAATTAAAAAAGTAGACTTGTGGGTGCTTGGCATTTTGTTTCAACTGCTTAAGGGGTTCTAAAGACACTATTGTAATTAATGTATGAACCTCCCCCTCTGAATTTTACTTTGTACTTCACTAGGAATTCAGTCATCTTGGTATTTGTGAAATGGATGCTGGACATTGTAGGAAGTTACATATGGATTTAGATGGAATAGCAGGGATCTAAGGGCAGATCCAGGTTTTGTAGGGCCTGAAGCTTATACAATTTGGTAAACCCACTTTTAAAAAAAGAACATAAAATTTTGTAAACACAGAATTCAAGTCTTGGAAGGGGAACATGTGACGGTGGGGCCACAAAGATTAGGCTTCATTAGTTCCTCAGCAAATTCATCACCCTAGTCATCCAGTTCTGCTTGAATAGATCTGAGGTATTTACAGTATTCTTGAGGCAGGCTAGTATAGCAAACAAGGAAAGGCAGCTAGTTGGAGCAAAGCCATAATCACCACAGCTGAGACCCTGCCAAGAACATGCCACAAACACCACCTAGAAACCCCCCAAAGGAAGGCAGCCTGGTCTAGAACAAAGTCATAATAATGAAAGCTAAAAAGCCCACCAAGAACCTGGTCACGAGGTCCCTTTTGAAACTCCTGGGCTCAAAAAATGCTCCAGGTAAGTCCAAACAGGAAGTCCTCCCCACGGGTTCCCTAAAAGCTAACAGGTACAACTTGAATGGTCTTTAGTATAAAGGAACAGGAAGGCAGAAAGCAAGTAGCTAAGATCCCTTCTCAACTTGGGGAAGGGGTGAGTGGAGGAAAGAATGGCCTTAATAAAACCTACCTTAGGGCTCCATCACCTGTCTTCCCCTGGAGTATGTCTGCACTCAAATCCTGAGCGTGTACTCTCGCTTTCTCTCATTTCTCATTGAATCTTTACTTGCCTGCTTAGTCTGCCAAGTCTTTAAATTCCTTCTTGCCATAGCCAAGAACGCACCACTGGCAGCATTCTGGTAGGTGTGGCAGACAAATATTGTAATATTCTGCAAAGAAAAAGTTAGAATACTGGATTTAACCCCATAGAGAAATATCAAAATTACTCTTTTGTGCTTCCTTTGATTATAATCCTGACTACTTTGTGATGGTTGTGAATTGCTATGGTGACGGGGGTGAAGTGGAAAGGGTTAGAGAAGTTAACGTAAAATGTGAAGTGGTAATCTATGAAATTTGGGGGAAAGTTTTCTCTTTTGAATTGAGCTTGAGCTTCATTACCTGTTGCTGTATTGCTAGTTGGAAGCATATGGACAATATATTTCTTAACCTACGATAGCTCAATTGGTCTTCTTGATGTTTAACTCTATGGATGCTATTAAATTCTTGGTACATAGCAATCCATATTCTCAGATATTTAATAATCACTCATCATATAAAAGAGCAACACTGGATTCCAGGGAAAAAATTAGGCTATATGGAAGATGTGTATACATATAAATGACTCAGAGTAAAAGATACCAAGTGAAAAATGAGTGTTAAAGTTGGTCAGAGGAAGGTGAAAGTATTCTAGGGTCTTCAAAGAGGAGGAATATGTTAACTTGATCTTAAAATATGAATATGGGTAAGATTTAAGAAATAAAGTGCTTTGGAGGGAAATGGGGATATATGTTGACCCTGAATTCTGAATTATTTGGGTGGATACACAACTGGAAAGTGTGGTCCTCAGAGTTATGGCTTCCTAAAAATATTCTTGAGCTACCAGAAGTGTTCCTGGAATGGTGGCCTTCCTGGCTAATGACATTACAGTCAAAGTTCACTTGACTGTGTCCACTGTGGGTCCAATAGTACAGTTGACTGCCTGGTCATTTTGTGACTTCTCAGTTATAATGCTTTGGAGGGAAGAAAGTCTTAATATGATTCAATCATTGCATCATAGAAAGATAAAGTTAGAAGAAACAATAAAGTCCACCTAGATCTACGTTTTCATTTTAAAGATGAAGCAGACCCAGAGAGGTAAAATGATTTGCTCAAGGTCAGATATGTAGTTGTAGAATTAAAACCAAAATTTTCCAGATTTTTTTACTTCCAAATTGAAGAAGAAAAAAAACATTATGTTTTTGGACATGTTGAGTTTGAGGAGCTTGTGGAATATACATATGATATCTAGGCAATACTCTGTTAATTATGTCTGGACTTAGGAAAATGGTTAGTTCAAGGGATAAGGATTTCAGAATTATTAGAATTTAGGTAGGCCTGAAGGATATTAACTAAGGAAAGAACTTACACTTTAAAATCTCATTCAAAGAATGAAATTTTCAGAAATGTTCTGAGTTATGTCATGCCCATCAACATTACATTATCTTCTCCAATTTTTAATCTATCCAGAGCCTGCCCCATCATCCTAGAACAATACATTACACAGTAGCAGTTCACACCATTTATGTATCCATTTATTCAGAAATGTTTATTGAACTTCTAATTGCCAGACCTTATTCCACATATTAGGGATGAAGTAGTCAACAAAGTAGATACGGCCCCTGCTTTAAGGTAATTGATATTATTGTGGGGAAGATAATTCCTAAATAAATGAATACATTAAGCAAGCAATTTCAGATAGTGGCAAGTACCCTAAATATATATATATATATATATAAAAATAAAAATATAAATATATAAAATATATATATATGTATAAAATGGAGTGACATACTAGACATACTAGTGTGTATGTCTAGTGACATACTAGAGAGTGGTGGGATTGAGGCTTTTTGAGGCCTTTGGGGAAAGCCTCCTTCTTGTCATTCAGGTATTAGTTCCAATGTTATCTTTCAGAGAGCTCACCTCCATGTCTTCATTTCAATAGAAAGAACCCACACAATCTGCCCTTTAACTGCCCTGAAAACCGCAGGTACCATTTACCCTTCCATTCCGTCCATCAGGATTTAGTCACATGAACATGTATGTCTTCAAGCTACACTGTGGAATGAGTCCAGCTAAAATGTGAATTCTAAGATCTGTACAATGCGACTTCTCTTATCCTCCTTTGCAATACTTTGTTTCTCTTCTCAATTAACTTCTTTCTCCTTTTCTTCTCCTCTTCCTTCACTTATATTTTTCTTTCAATTTTATTGATACATGTTAATAAACATACAATCATACAAAGTGTACAATCAATGGTGTTTGCTGTAATCACATGGTTGTGTATTCATCACTTCAATCATTTTTAGAACATTTTCATTATTTCAATATTAATAATCAGAAAAGGAGAAATGACCAAAATTCCTCACCTCTCAATCTCTCTATGCTTCCCCCACTGTCCATAGCTGCTGTTTCTGGCTATTCTAGCTATCCAAAGTGTATAATCAATGGCTTTTAGTATAATCACAATGCTGAACATCCATCATCTCAAAATTTTAGAACAATTTCACTACTCCAAAAATAAAGACTCCATACCCCTTAGCATTCTTTCCTCAGACCTACATAACCACTAATCTCCTTTCATCTTTATAAATTGATTTGTATTTACATGTTATATAAAAGGAATCATACAACATGTAATACTCTGTGTCTGAGCGCCTATACTTAGAATAATGTTTTTTTGGTCTGATGTTAATATTTTTCTATTAACTTGCATTTGTTCAGCTTCAAAGAAAAACAGTCTCATATATGCAATTCTACCCATATTCATATTTCATGTAATATATTATATTTCACATAATATATTTAGTTCATAATAAAGCAATCATATAGAATTTGTCCTTTTGTGTCTGGCTTCCTTCACTCAACATAATGTCTTCCAGGTTCATCGATGTTAACACATTTCACAATTTCATTTCTTCTTACCACTGCATAATATTCCACCATGTGTATATTCCACGATTTGTTTATCCATTCATCAGCTACCTGGATTGTTTCCAATTTTTTGATATCGTGAATAATGTTGCTGTGAATATCAGTGTGCAGATGTCTATTTGTGTCACTGTTCTCAGTTCTTCTGGATATATACATAACAATGGTATTGCTGGTCCCATGGCAAGTCTATATTCACTTCCTTAGGAACTGCTAAATAGTCCTCTACAGTTTCTGTAACATTCTACATTCCCACCAACATTGAATAAGCCTTCCTATCTCTCTACATCCTCTCCAACATTTACAGATTTCAGACATTTTAATAGTGGTCAGTCTAATAGTTGTGAAATGATATCTCATTGTAGTTTTGATTTGTATTTCCCTAAACTCTAGTAATGTTGAACATTTTTTCATGTGTTTCTTTGCCATTTGCATTTCTTCTTTGGACAGTTGTCTTTTCAAGTCTTTTGCCCATTTTTAAAATCAGATATTTTGTCTTTTTATTGTTGAGTTGTATGATCTCATTATATACCATGGATATTAATCCTTATCAGATATGTGATTGCCAAATATTTTCTCCCATTGAGTCATTTGCCTTTTCATCCTTTTGACAAAAAAGAGTGCATAAAAAGGGTTGAATTTTGAGGAGGGGAGGTCCCATTTATTTATTTTTTCTTTTGTTGCTCGTGCTTTGGGCGTAAGGTTTAAGAACTACCACTACTACAAGATTTGAAGGTATTTTCCCATATTTTCTTCTAGGAGTTTTATGGTTGTTGTTTTTATATTTAAATCTTTGATCCATTTTTAGAAATTTTTGTATCAAGTGTGAGATAGGGTCTTCTTTCTTTCTTTTGGATATGGCTATCCAGTTCTCCCAGCACCATTCGTTGAATAGACTGTTTTGGCCCAGCTGGGTGGGCTTCTCAGACTTGTCAAACATTGCTTGACTGTAGATGTGAGGGTCAATTTATGAGTTCTCTACTCAGTTCTATTAGTCTGTTTCTCAGTCCTTGCCACTACCATGCTGTTTTTACCACTGTAGCTAGGTAATATACTTTAAAGTCAGCAAGGAGAGTCCTTCAACTTTGTTCTTTTGCTATTCCAGGCCTCTTACCCTTACAAATAAATTTGATTATTGAATTTCCCATTTCTGTGAAAAAAGCTGTTGTGACTTTTATTGTGATTGCCTTGAATCTGTAAATCAATTTGCGTAGAATTGACATCTGAATGATACTTAGTTTTCCAATCATGCACAGAATATCCTTCTATTTATTTAAGTGTTCAGTTTCTTTAATCAGTTTTTTTTTGTTTTTGTTTTTGTTTTTTTGTCGTTTTCTGAATACAGGTCCTTTATGTCCTTGGTTAAGTTTATTCCTAAATATTTGATTTTTTAGTCACTATTATAAATGGAAGTTTTTTCTGATTTCCTCCTCAGATTGCACATTAGTAGTGTATAGACCTCTTATTGATTTTTGCTTATTAACATTGTATCTTGCCACTTTGCTGAATTTGTTTATTAATTCTAGTAGCTTTTGGTTTTGTTGATTCTCTGTATTGTTTTTCTTCCCTCCATTTCATTATTTCTGGGCTGACCTTTACTATTTCTTTCCATCAGGTTGGTTTGGGATTAGTTTGCTGTTCTTTATCTAGTTCTTCTAGGTGTGCAGTTAGATCTTCAATTTTAGTTCTTTCTTTTTTAATGTAAGCGTTGAGGGCTATAAATTTCTCTCTCAGCACTGCCTTTCTGTGTCACATAGATTTAGATACGTTGTGTTCTCATTTTCATTAGTTTCAAGATATTCAAAATTTCTTGCAATTTCTTTTTTGACCCACGGTTGAGTATATTGTTTAATTTCCACATATATGAATTTTCCCTTTTTTTGTCCATTATTGATTTCTAGTTTCGTTCCATTTGATCAGAGAAAATGTTTTATATAATTTCAGTCTTTTAAAATTTATTGAGACTTGTCTTTTGACCCAAAATATGGTCTATCTTGGAGAAGGATCCATGAGCACTTGAAGATAATGCATATCCTGCTGTTTTGGGGTACAATGCTCTATAAAAGTTTGTTAGGTCTAGTTCATTTATCATATTATTCAAGTTCTCTGTTTCTTTATTCATCCTCTGTCCAGATGTTCTCTCCAATACTGAGAGTGGTATTGAAATCTCCAGCTATTATTGTAGAGACATCTATTTCTCCCTTCAGCTTTGTCAATGTGTGCCTCATGTATCTTGGAGCACTGAGGTTAGGTGCATAAATACTTAGAATAGTTATTTCTTCTTGGTGAAGTGCCCTTTTAAAAAATATATAATGACTTTCTTCATCCCTTATAACAGTTTTTCATTTAAAATCTTTAGTCCAATATTAGTATCACTACTCCAGCTCTTTTTGTTTACTATATGCGTGGAATATCTTTTTTTTTTTCCTATCTGGTTGTGTCATCATCTTTATTGTTGCATCACTTTGCTGCATGGGGGCCTATGCCTCACTGTGTAGGTCTGGGATGCCTTTTTACTTTTTTAACCAAGAGGTCCTGTGAATCGAACCCAGGTCCTTGATATAGTCAATGGGAGCTCAATTTCTTTAGCCACAGACACTTCCCAGAATATCTTTTTCCAGCCCTTCACTTTTAAGCTAGTTGTGTCCTTACATCTGCATTGAGTCTATTGTAGACAACATATAGATGGCTCATATTTTCTAGTCCATTCTATCAGTCTGTGTCTTTTGATTAGGTAATTCAAGCCATTAATATTTAATGTTATTACTGTAATTGTATTACTTCACCCATTTTGACCTTTGGTTTCTGTTTTCATATCATACTATAGTCTTTTTTCCCTTTATACTATTCTTCATTTCTACACTCTAGTCTTTCACACTTGTTATTTTTTTTCCCCTTTCAGACTGCAGCACTCCCTTTATTATGTCTTGTAATTCTGGTCTTTTGGTAACATATTCTCTCAGTTTTTGTTTGCCTATGAAGACTTTGAACTCCCCTTCATTTTTGAAGGACAGCTTTCCAAGGTACAGAGTTATTGGCTGGCAATTTTTCTCTTTCAGTGTCTTAAATACATCATACCATGGTTTCAGATGAGAGATCAACACTTACACTTATCAAGTTTCCTTTGTATGGTATGCTTTTCTTTTCTCTTGCTGCTTTCAAAATCTTCTCTTTATCTCTGATATTTGTCATTCTGAATAGTAGGTATCTTGGGGATAGTCTGTTCATATTTATTCTGGTTTAGAGTGTGTGGGCCTTCTTGGATATTGATATTTATATCTTTCATAAGGGTAGGGAAGTTTTGCAGTCATTATTTCCTCAAATTTTCTTTCTGCCCCTTTTCCATTTTCTTCTCCTTCTGGGACACTGATAATGTTATGTTTTTGCGTTCCACATTGTCATTAATTCCCTGAGACCCTGTTCCATTTTTTTCCATTGTCTTCTCTTTCTGTTCTCCTCTCTTTTCCAGTTCATATGTTCTGTCTTCAAAATCACTAATTCTGTCTTCAAGGTTCAAATCTCCTCTTACGTGCCTGTAGCAGTTTGATATATTTATGAATTTCAAAAATAGATATTGGATTATGTTTGTAATCTGGTCTATTACTGGGCATTATTGAGTTATTAGGGCTTTGATTAGGCCACGTCATTAGTGCTTTGAGTCCCCACCCACCCCTTGGCATGGCAAAAGACAGAGTTGGAGCTTTTGATGCGAGGGTTCTTCATGTTGGGGTTTTGATGTTGAGTTTGATGCTGAAGCTGGAGCCCTGGGAAGTGAGGAACCCAGATAGAAGCAAGACCCTGGAAGGGAGAAACCCAGGAAGCCTGAACCCTCACAGACGTCAGCAGCCATCTTGCTCTGACCCGTGAAAATAGACTTTGATGAGGGAAGTAACTTATGCTTTATGGCCTGGTATCTGTAAGCTCCTACCCCAAATAAATACCCTTGGTATAAAACAACAATCAATTTCTGGTATTTTGCATCAGCATCCCTTTGGCTGACTAATACAGTACCTATAATGTATTTTTAAAATCATTATCTTTTAATGCATTTTCTTCACTTTTAGGAAGCAAGAAGTGGAGTTACATATCAAACAATACAAAACAATAATGCTGGCATTTACAATTACCTAAATGGTAACCTTAACTCAGATCATTGTTTCTTTTTCTTTTTCTTTTTTTTCAATTTACCTTTAATATATGTGTAATCTCATCCATCATGTCTTTCATTCCCATGAAGTCTGTTACTTTTCTTTGCAGACTTTCAAATTGTTCTTGTATGCTTGTCCAGTGTCGTCTTATCATCCTTTATCTCTTTAATCACAATTTCTTTCAATCTTTTAAAATGACTTAGGAGAGTTGTGTGATTATCATTGTTTAATTGTGCTAAATCCTGAATCTTTTCAGGATATTGGTTTGTTCCTTTGACTGGGCCATCTCTTCCTGTTTCCTAGTATGTCTTGTAATTTTTTGCTGATGTCTAGCATCTGACGTACTGATGAATTTACTCTGTTGGCCAATTTCCCTCTCTTGCCTATTGTTATTATTCCTTCACAGCTCTTTGCTATTTGGTTCAACTTATCCTAAGTCTTTAATATTGCCCAGATTAAATTACCAAAATCATACCAGGGACTGACTAATGGGACACAGACTATCTCCCAAAGTTGGGGTAAAGAGAGTTCTGAAAGCAGTTTCTGTCCATGTAATTTCCAGAATGGCCAGCAGATGGCACTCATGAACACACTTTTCTATAGAGGGGTATCTCTTGGTTTTCCTTTGTTTCCATTTGACCATAGCCAAGAGTCAAAGAAGGCACTGCCAGCCAAATTCACTGATGAAAACACTATCCAATTTGCCCTCCCTGAAATGAGCCAGGGGTTTTACCACCAGTCCCCCAATATCTTGGGTTGGGGCAGGGGAGCCCTTTCCAGCAGCTGGAAGTTGAGAAACTCACAGTTTGTTGTTTTGGAATCTTTGTCTCTCTGTCCCTCACCCTCCTGGAAGTTGTGAAACACTGTCCTGATCTGTTGACCCCCAAAGCAGGTCCCTCAGGCAGCATTTGGCTTTTTCTTCATTATTTTTGTGAGAGCTGAGCTTTATCTGACAAATATGAAGTCATGTTCCCACAATCCTCATTCCACTCATATTTTAAATGCAGGTAATTCCCAGTGATCTCTCCTAATAGTCCATTTCAGCAACTTCATACAATTCCATTCAAAACTCTGTGACTGATTTTCAAATGTATGGCATTAATATTACCCAACTTTCCAAACTCTGGCATTTCTATTTTATTGATCAATTTATCCATCTATTACCCTAAACACTTTATCTTGTCATCTGCAAAGCCAGATTTATAAGTCAACTTCTCCCCAAATCAGATTTTCTTGCTTAATTTCCCATTTTCATTAAAATGTTATGGTACTAGATTAAAAGCCAGAGGATTTGGAAACTTTCTTAGTTATAACTTTGTATTAATTGTATCTCCTCTCTACACCAAATAATTTGCAGTTTTCTCATTTTTTTCCCTGAGTTTCTCTCACCACTAGCATCTTTTCTTCCTTTCCACAGTAAGACAGTAGTTCAAGCCTCCACTAGTTTCTGCCTATAGGACCACAGCAATCTCCTTACTAGTTTTCTCATTTCCTATCTCTATTTCCACTAACCGATTTAAAATTCTTGTGCCACAATAACATTAATTTTGCACACTTCAAAATATTAAATTTCCAGAAGTGTAGAACTATTGCAAATTAAATGAACAAAAATTCACTTCATTGAGTCTCCTCCATCTATAAAATAAATTTTAAACTTATTGCAGCAAATTCCTCCATGAGCAGTCTCCAACCCAACTCTGCAATTGTAACTCATTTCATTTTACTCTCTACTTACCAGTTGTTTTATTTTGCCAAAGGTGTGCTGATGCAAATTACCAATAATGGAATGGCTTTTATAAATGGAATTTATTTGAGGTATAAGCTTACAGACCCAAGGCATGAAAAGGCCAAACTAAGGCACCATTAGAGATGCTTTCTTACCAAAGTCAGCTGCTGTTGAGCCTGGCGTGTTGCCATGTGGTAAAAAGGAAGAGGACTTCTGAGCTTTGCCAAGGTTTCAGCCTTCCCTTCAGAGCTCATCACCTCTTCTTCAGCTGCTCCATGGGCCTAGCCTCTTGGAGCTTTGTACTTAAGTGATCCTGTAGTCTTCTCTCTTACATGGCAGAATCAAACATGGTGGCTTCCTTTTCCTGTGTCTGTCTGAGAAAGTCTCTCTCTGTTTCTATTTATATCAGACCCAAAAAGTGGGCAGATACGCAACCTGAGTCATGTCTCCCTGATATAGTCTAATCAAAAGCTCTAAAGCAATCCTAATAGGTAATCTAATCAAAGGCCTCTCACTACATTTAATTCAAAAAAGAGGATCACACACAGAGGAATAGATTAATTTATAAGCATAAAATTTTGGTTTTTTTGAAGTCATAAAATAATTTCAAACTGCCACACCAGTTAAACTGAATTTCTCACCATTCTAAAGACATGCCCAGCACTTTCCTGCTGCCACACCTCTGTTCATATGGTTATTATCACCCAGAATGCTCTTTCTTCCTTTTTATGACCCTATCCTATCATGATAAACCTAGAAATATTTCAAGGCTTGACTTAAACACAGTTTTTTGAGAATATCTACTCTGTTTTCTCAACTAAGTGAAACCTCTCCTTTGCCCAAATTACCACCTCTTCTGCCTCTCCTTTGGCATATAACGTTTTTTTAAAAAATCTTATTTTCTAACATTTACGCACTGTTCTTAATTCTTAGCTCCTAGCATTATGGTTGGCATATACAGGTGCTAAGTAAATGCTTGTTGAATGAATCATTATTGGAACATCATGAGACATTTTAATGTAACATGCCAATTTCAAGGTTGCCTATATATAGATATAGATATAGTTGAATAGTTGGTTAAAAATAAACAATTTTACTTTGAGTTTAGATTATTTTTATCAGTCTTATTGATACATATTAATAAAGCATAAATCCATTCAAATGTACAATCAATGGCATTCAGTATAATCACATATTTGTGCATTCATCTCTTCAGTCATTCTTAGACTATCTTCAATATTCCAGTAATAATTATAGTACTAATAAAAACAAAAAACCAACCAAGCAAACAAACAAAACTCATCACCTCTCAATCTCTGCATGCTACCTTTGTCATACATAGCTGCTATTCTGATTCCTTTTCTAGAGTTTAATTTCATTTATATTTTGTAAAAATTCTTATATGCGATGTCACCCATTTTTGCATTTACATGAAGTTTCACTACGTTATACAGTCCCATGTTACATCCTTTAACCTTCCTTCTAGTAACATACATATCCTTAGAATTTCCCTTTCAAGCACCATCATGTGACTGCTAATCACAAACTTCAGGTTGTGTTCTCACAATTTCCATTCATTTCCAGATTTACAAATGACTGTTAACTAATTCTGCACAGATTAACCATCAGCTTTCCACATTCTAACCTCATTCCATTTTCTGGTGACCTATATTCTGATTATTAATTCCATGAACTTACATAATATATTTAGTTCATAATAATGCAATCATACATCTTTTGTCCTTTTGTGTCTAGTTTGCTTCACTTAAAACAATGTCATCCATATACTTACTAACTTCATTTCTTCTTACCATTGCACAACACTCTATTGTGTATATACACTACAATTTGTTCATCAGTTCATCAGTTGATGGATACTTGGGCTGCCTCCAAATTCTGGAAATCATGAACAGTGCTGTTATGAACATCAGTGTGCAGATGTCTATTCATGCCAATGCCTTCAGTTCTGGGTATAAACCCAGTAATAGTATTTCCAGGTCACGTGGTAAGTCTATATTTAACTTCCATAGGAACTTCCAAACATCCTCTACAGTGGCTGCCTGACTCATATTCCCTGCAATAGTGAACAAGTCTTCCCATAATTCTACATCCTCTCCAACATTTACAGGTTTCTGAATTTTTTTATAGTTGCCACTCTAATAGGTGTGAAATGATATCTCATTGAAGTTTTGGTTTGCCATTCTGTAATCACTAGAGATGGTGAACATTTTTTCATGTGTTTCTTTGCCATTTGTTTTCCCTGGACAACTGTCTCTTCAAGTCTCTTGCCCATTCTTCAATTAGGTAGTTTGCCTTTTTTTTTTTTAATTTTTCTCCCCTCCCCCCCCCCTTTGTCTGTTCTCTGTGTCCATTTGCTGCGTGTTCTTCTTTGTCCACTTCTGTTGTTGTCAGCGGCACGGGAAACTGTGTTTCTTTTTGTTGCATCATCTTGCTGTGTCAGCTCTCCGTGTGTGCGGCACCATTCTTGGGCAGGCTGCACTTTCTTTTGCGCAGGGTGGCTCTCCCTATGGGGCACGCTCCTTGTGCATGGGGCTCCCCTATGCATGGGGCACCCCTGCATGGCAGGATACTCCTTGCGTGCATCAGCACTACGCATGGGCCAGCTCCACAAGGGTCAAGGAGGCCCAGGGTTTGAACCGTGGCCCTCGCATGTGGTAGGTGGACACCCTATCCATTGGCCCAATTCCGCTTCCCAGTAGTTTATCTTTTATTGTTGAATTATGCTATTTATTTATATATCACGGATATCAAACCCCCACCAGACATGTGATCAAAAAATATTTTCTCCCATTGAGTTGGCTGCCCCCTCACCCCTTTGACAGAGTCCTTTGAGGTGCAAAAGTGTACAATCATGAGGAGGTCCTATTTATCTCCTCTTTCCATTACTGCTTGGCCTCCGGGTGCAAGGTTTAAGAAACCACCACCTACCACAATATCTTGAAGATATCTTCCCACATTTTCTTTTACTAGTTCCATGGTCGTCACTTTTATAATTAGGTCCTTGATCCATCCTGAGTTAATTTTTGTATAAGGTATGAGATAGGGGTCCTCCTTTCCTTCTTGGACATGGCTATCCAGTTCTCCCAGCACTACTTGTTGGACAGACCATGCTGGCTCTTATGTGCCTCTAATATATTTTTAATCTCATCCATCATGTCTTCCATTCCCATAAAATCTGGTACTTTTCTTTGTAGGCTTTTTTCCACAGCTCTTCTTTAATTTTTTGTTGAACCTATTCTGAGTCTTTAAAATAGCCCAGCTTAAAATATCAAAATTCGTTGGCTTGAGAGCCTTGTCAAAAATCACTTGATGGTAGATGTGAGGGTCTATTTTTGAGCCCTTGATTTGATTCCATTAGTCAGTGTGTCTGTCTTTTTGCCAGTACCATGAGGTTTTTACCACTGTAGTTAAGTATTATGCTTTAGAGTCAGAAAGTGAGTCTTCCAACTTCATTCTTCTTTTTAAGACAGTTTTTGCTATTCTGGGCCCCTTACCTTTCCAAGTACACTGTATTATTTCCTTTTCCATTTCTGCAAAAAAAGGCTGTTGGGATTTTTATTGGGATTGTGTTAAATCTGTGAATCAGTCTGGGTAAAACTGACATTTTAATGCTATTTAGTCTTCCTATCCATGAACAAAGAACACCCCTCCACTTATTTAAGTCTTTAGTTTCTTTTAGCAATGTGTAGTAGTTTTCTGAATACAGGGTCTTTATGCCCTTGGTTAAGTTCATTCCTAAATATTTGATTGTTTTGTTGACCTTCTCAAAGAACCAACTTTTGGATTTGTTGATTCCCTCTATTGTTTTTTGTTCTTGATTTCATTTATTTCTTCGATTTCATTTATATTTTTATTCTTTTATTCCTGTGACTTGGTTTGGGATTAATTTGCTGTTCTTTTTCTAATTCCTCCAGGTGTGCAGTTAGATCTTCAATTTTAACTCTCTCTCTGTTTTTTTTTAATGTAAGCATTGAGGACTCTAAATTTTCCTCTGAGCATGCCTTTGTGGTATACCTAGGTTTTGTTATTTTGTGTTCTTATTTTCATTCATCTCAAGATGTTTGCTAAATTCTCTTGCAATTTCTTCTTTGACCCACTGATTATTTAAATGTGATGTCTAATTTCCATTTATTTATTAATTTTCCTCTATTCCATCCATTTATTTACAGATTCATTCTGCTCTGATCAAATAAAGTATTATGTATTATTTCACACTTTTTCAATTTATTGAGCCTTGTCTTGTGACCCAGCCTATGGTCTATCTTGAGGAAGTGTTCATGAGCACTTGAAAAGAATGTAGAGACATCCACCTCTCCCCTCAGCACTGTCAGTGTGTGCCTCATGTATCTTGGGGCACCCAGATTAGGTGCATAAATATTTAGTATAGTTATTTCTTCATAGTGAATTGCCCTCAACCCCCCACCATTAACATATAAGGACCTTCTTCATCCCTTATAACAGTTTTTATTCAAAATCCATTTTGTCTGATATTGTATCACTACTTCAACTCTTTCTTGATTAATGTCTGCATGGAATATCTCTTTTGAACCTTTTACTTTTAACATGATTGTGTCCTTTCATCCTAAGTGAGTCTCTTATATTTTTTAATCCATTCTTTCAGTCTATACCTTTTAACTGGGGACTTCAAGCCATTAATTAATATTCAATGTTATTACTGTAAGGGCATTACTGACATCACCCATTTTGTCCTTTGACTTTCTGTTGTCATATTGTACTATTGTCTGTCTTTTTATCCATTAACTTACCCTTCCTAAAAGTCTATTTCTACACTTTTTGCCAAGTCTCTCACCCATGCTTTTTCTCTTTTCAGGCTGTAGCACTCCCTTTAGCACCTCTTGTAATTCTGGTCATTTGGTAACAAAGTTTTTTGAAGACTTTGAACTCAACCTCAATTTTTGAAGGACAGTTTTGCTGGATGTAGAATTCTTGACTGGCAGTTTTTCTTTTTCAGCACCTTAAAAACATCATACCATTTTCTTCCTGCCTCCATGGTTTCTGATGAGAGGTCTGCACTTCATCTTATCAAGTTTGCCTTGTATATGATGCTTTTCTTCTCTCTTACTGCTTTCCCAATCCTCTATCTTTGATATTTGTCATTCTGCATAGTACGTATCTCAGGGTAGATTTCTTTGGATTCTGTCAGGGATGTGTTTTCCTTCTTGGATATTGATATTTATGTCTTTCATATGGACTGGGAAGTCTTCAGTCATTATTTCCTCAAATATTCTTTGTGCACCTTTTCCACTCTTGTCTCCTTTTGAGACACTGATAATGTATGTTTGCGCTTTTTTTCATTGCCATTCTATTCTCTGAGTCCGTGTAATATTTTTTCTCTTCTCTTCTCTTCTCTTCTCTTCTCTTCTCTTCTCTTCTCTTCTCTTCTCTTCTCTTCTCTTCTCTTCTCTTCTCTTCTCTTCTCTTCTCTTCTCTTCTCTTCTCTTCTCTTCTCTTCTCTTCTCTTCTCTTCTCTTCTCTTCTCTTCTCTTCTCTCCTGTTTTTCCAGTTCAGATGTTCTGTCTTCAAAATCACTAATTATTTCTTCAGTCAATTCAAATATGCTCTTATATGCCTCTAACGTATTTTTAATCTCATCCATCATGTCTTCCATTCCCATAAGATCTGTTACTTTTCTTTGCAGGCTTTTTTCCACAGCTCTTCTTTAATTTTTGTTGAACCTATTCTGAGTCTTTAAAATTGCCCAGCTTAAAATATCAAAATTGGTCCAGAGACTTAGGGAACAGAGAGAAACAAAAGCTTTTTTGTCCATGCAATTTTCAGACCAGCCAGCAAATGTTGCTTTTTGGCTCACATTTCCACAGAGGTGTTTCAGTTTCAATATTCCTGTGTTTGGTCTGGCCAGAGCTAAGATTCAAAGGGGTCTGTTGGCTGAATTCACTGAAGAAAAGCCTCCCTGACTTTCCCTGCCTTTTCTCTTGTAACAGCCCATAGGAAGGAAGGTGTTTGTTCCTCTATCAATCAGCTGCAGTGAACCAGCTTAGTGTCTTGGGGTTGGAGGAGTGGAGCCTTTCTTACCTGCTGCACAGATTTGGCAACTCACATTTGTTGTTTCAGCTTTTTTGTCTCTCTGTCCCTCACCCTCCTGGGAGTTGTGAAGCACTGTTCTATTCTGCTGACCCCCAAAGCAGATCCCTCAGCAGCTTTTGGCTCTTTCTCTATTGTTTTTGTGAAAGAGTTTAGCCCTGCCTGCCTATACAATGACATCTTCCCACAGTTCCATCTAGGATGTTTTTTTAATGAGACATTTACTTTCAGTGCCTCTCATGAAACAGTGTTCTAAGTTTATGTAAAAACATGGAAATCATAAAGTATTACAATTTTGAGATCCCTGAAAAATAGGACCTTTGTCACAGATGATTACATTCTTTCACTGTCTTTATATCTTTTCCTTAACTTTGAGCTCTTGCCTTTCAAGTTTATCCTATTTTGATCACTACCCCTGAATGTTTATTTTGGAATTATCTCACTGTTTCATCATGACATTTTCCACAGTTTTGTCTCCAGATTCAAAAATTCTAAATTAAAGAAGAGACCCATAGTCTTACTACCATCACTGGGAAGCCTACCACTGTCCGTTAGGTTTCTTTTGTGGCTTTTCAATATGCAGCATTTATAGGCTAATTGAAAATTATCTTCTAAAGTAAGGTTCTCTATAAACTATTTTATGAAGACTCCAAATATAGCATATTTGCTGTAAGTCCCTGGTGTAAGTCATATGCAAAACAAATAAATCAACTTTGGCCAAAAATGTCTGATTCATATTTCATCTAATCATTTTATTACGTATTATTTTTACATATTTTACCTGTAATTATAATTACATATAATTTTGTTTCTATTCATTTACTTAAATTGAACAAATAGATTATAAATAGAAAAGACTTGACTAGAGAATTCCTGAGGTTCCTTCAAGATGAAAGTTCTATGAATCTTCATTGTAGAACATATATTCCCTATATACATAAATAATTGAGAAATAAGATATGTTCATGTAACCATGACACATATAATAAATGTTTTGCTAATCATTTCTCTCCAACTAATTAATTAGTTCCTAGTCAGCTGTTCTGTATTAAAAATAAAAATCCCAGAAATAATTATTTAAACTATGTTGGCTGACCATCTTTTCCAGTTTGTGCATACATATTAAGCCACAAGGTGGCAGCAGCTGAAAAATTTCCTTATTATTTTCTCAGAATTAAACTTGCTTTGTCTAGAGTAACGTCACTAAGTAGGTACCATTTTTTTTTCTGTCCTTCACTCTGAAGGTTTTCAGTTCACAGGTATCTTCGCATACTGATAAAGCAAAGGGACAACAATTTTGGTTTCTGTATGCCTCTAATATTTCTTGGGGAAAAAAAGTAAACCTCTTAAATTTGGTAGTTTTCCAAGAGTGCAAAATTTAGAATATGTCAAAACTGCAAATATATGCAAAATGTGTAAGCAGATGTTCATGTAGACTTAGAAGACCTGAACTTAAAAATTTCAAATTCCTCTCCTTCCCCATGCTTTATGCTTAACCAACAGTAGTTTAGCAGTTGGAAATAGTTTTTCTAATCTTTCCAAATATAGTAATTTTATAATCAGTAAGATGTTCAAGTCTGCTTAAACTATGTTGGAATCGTGATTTTCTTAAAATATTAATAATATTTATTACTAATTGCAATGCATATTTCATCAAAGTAGCAAAATATTTATCTTTTCAAAGAATTTATAACTGTGTTCTAGTAGAGCCCATGGAGCAGAAAGTAAAGAAACTTAGTGTTTACTATTATCAAAGACAACTGTCATTTAAGGATATGAGTGGTCCTTAGGAATTGCATAATTAAAAAGCTCTAATTCTGAGTTGTAAATTAACTATAGGATTTCATCCTAAAGTTTATGAGATATAAATAGAATAAAAATCAAGCTCAATGACATTAAGGATCACATGTAATTTTGGAAAACCTAGTCTTCCTGGATGCTCATTGTAATTGTTCTTGAATGATAATGACAAAAATTCAGTTGGTCACTTAAACCCCTTATGACTCTTATCAGAGAAAGACATGCTCTCTGCCCATGTCAGATGAAACATATTTCCCCAAATGACCAATTAGGGCCTGGACTTACCCCATAAGCCTTAATGTGGGTGAATACCCCTTGCTTTCAGTTGTGCTGTGCTCTGGCCCGGGAGTGGTCAGCTCTGGGCTACAGGCGCTGCCCTGTGGTGTCAAGTGAACATCGTCATCTGGGAGCTGTGCTGCCAGCCAGGCAGCCTGGTGCTCCCTGCCTCAAGCTTTGCCCTGCTGGTGGTGCTCATCTGGTGGCTGCTGTTCTGTACCTATATACTGGTGTGTCCACATGCTCCCCTATTCATGCATCTTCCAGGTGCTGCCTCTAACTACTGCTCATGCTACACCTCCCCTCCATGTGCTGTTTCTCACTCCCCATTTAAGGAGCTGCCAAAATTCATGAAAATGTCTTTTGTTCTTTTTCTTCCTCAGAATCTGAAAGAGTCAACTACTCTACATGAGGTAGTGGTGTTTAGTGTGAGAGCATTCACAGGTCAGCCCCCTCTGCAGACACTTGGCAGAAAGCATTTGTTTAAGCAGTTTGTGGCCAAATGTACTTTTATCATCTTAATTCCCTAATTCATCTGCTGGGGTGACAATATAGCACTATTCCTGACAGGCTTAGGGTACTGCTCTATAGGAACTCACATGTGAATGCTAAGTTATCCAATTTCCCCATTTTCCTTAAATCCTATTCTTTAGTTCTCTAAGAGTCAAATGTGTAATCCAGTGTGCCTGCCTCCCATTGGCCCTGCCTCACTCTAATCACATAAACTCATTACATCAGCTTCACTCAAACTTTAATGCAAAACATAGTCCTTTATACTCCTTCACAAGAAATCCAAACACCAAATATATTATTTCAGATAGCTATTGTTATATAAGAAACTACCTATGGTGACTGTCCTGTGTCAATTATTTAAGCTGGAAGTCCCTGTCCTATGTGGTTCTGAGTTGGCATTAGTCACAAGAGACATTTACATGGGATTAGGAAGGCAGAAGTGAAGCAGCAGCAACGACTGTGTTAGGAAGGTCAGTATATGGTTAGGTCCTGGTGCAGCTCACACACTTCGTTGTGGATCACTTTGTTGATAACACAGCAGCTGGGCAGTCAGCTTCTCCAGCTCTCACCACATCTCCTAATTTAGCTCCCTAACAAAGGATACCATGTTATTCACATACTGGAGGTTTGGAGGTGGCAGGAGACCAAAGTAAATTCAATCCCTATTTTTAGTGGCTCTTCTCTTTTCAAACCTTGACTCTTACATAAATTTGTAGCAGAAGTGGTTCCAAATAGTTAAGAATAAATTGTTCGGATTAGTTCTGGGATATCTGGAATTGTTTCCCTTATTTGGTTGGGACTTAATGTATTAAGGACTCTTTCTTAGTGACACTGGTAAAGGTGACAGTGATGTTACATGGAATGTGGCACACAATGGAAGAAAAAATTTAAGTTATCACCTTTAGACAGTTATACTCAAGTGCCTATAGAAGGCAGAACTTTGGGTGACCGATTATTTGCTATCATTGGATACATTAGTGGAAATAAAAGTTTAATTGGATTAGTTGGTTGCTGTGAATACAATGAATCAAGTTCAGGGCTTACATGAGCACCTTCAAAGTTCACATAATAGTGATGAAAGACTGATTCTTCAGAAGATAACTTTATCTCCTTTTGCTTCAGGGTGGAGATCTATGGAACCAAAGTCAAATTTTGCCAATGCCTGAATTCAAAATAAATTGAATTCCCAACTAGATTAGTCAGGGTTCCCTAGGGAAACAGAATCAATAGGAGATATCTATAAATAGTATGAGATTTTATAGAATTCTCTCATTTGACCCTGGGGATGCACAAGTCCAGATTCTGCAGGCAGGATGCAATCCACTGACTCCAATGATGGTCCAATGAATGTGCTTGATGAGTTCTCAGAAGATACCGGCTGTCCAAAGACGAGCTGGAAAATTCTTTCTGAATGCTAAACTCACTTCCTCTTTTAAGGCATTCAACTGTTTGGATAAAACGTCACTCATTGCTGACAGCATTCTCTTTGGTTGATTGTAGATGTAATCAGCTATCTATGCAGTAAACTCATTGATGACTAAAGTCCATAAATGTCCTTGTATTACAATTAGTCCAGTGCTTGCTTGGCCAAACAACTGGGCATAATTACCTGGCCAAGTTGACACATGCCTAACCATCACACCAATCTCTATGGTTTCTTATTGACTATGATGGAGTGAGACTTTGAAAATTGGGGAGGGGTCATATGATCATGTTTTGATGAAGTTGAAGACCCTTGAACCCTAAACTTTGTGAACCTTCTTTGTGAGTTGAAGCTACCCTTCCTCCCCTATCTGAAGAAGTTAGGCTTCCCTTTTCTAAAGAAACTTCAGTAGCTTTTCCTTGACGGTTGTAAGAAACTACTGATCCCCCACCACTTCTCGTTGCATCTATAACTCAGAAGTTGAGGTACAGAGTGCAATCAATGATAAGGTATTGGTTTTAGTTTGCCAAAGGGCTGCTGATGCAAAATACCAGAAATGGGTGGGCTTTTTAAAAAGAGAATTTATTTGGGGTAAAGCTTATAATCCAGAGTCTATGAAATGTCCAAATCAGGGCATCATCAGAGAGGCTTTCTCACCAAAATCAGCTACTGTTGACCCTGTTGTCCAGCCACATGGGTGAAGCAAGATGGCTCCCAATATCTGTCAAGGACTCAGCCTTCCCCTCCAGAATCTACCATCTTCTGGAGCTCAGCTGTGGACAACAAGACATAGGGCTATAAGTCTTGGTTGCTCCACTTTCTTCCTGTGTTCAGCTGCAAGCTATCAGGCATATAGCTCATCTCTCCCTGGGCCTTAGCTTGTTGATCCTCTCAGGGGCCTCTCTCTTTGCAGCTCAGCTATGGGTGAAACTGGAGTCCTTTCTCTCACATTGCAGGATGAAATATGGTGGCTTCCTTTTCTTGTGTGTGTTGCCATTTTTGTCAGACACAGCAAAAGGGCTGAGACTCAACGTGAGTCATGCCTCACTGATGTAATCCAATATCAAATGGGTCTCACAACTGAAGAAATGGATTAGTTCAAAAACACAATCTTTCTCTTTTGAGGATTCATAAAAGAATTTCAAACTGTCCCAGGTATGATAGACACCAAAAGAATTACATGATATTTACTGATTTATTTTTACATAGGTCTGGAAACAAATGTGAAATGGACCTAAGGGTGTAGAATTGGGGTTGAAGGAATATAAAGTTTGATCCAGTCAAATTCAGTGAAATTGATTCACTAAGAAGAATTTCCAGATTCCATGTATTAAGTAAAGAGCAGGGACTGACTCTAACACCTTCTTTGTTGGCTTGACTGAAACCTGGCCTACAATAAAAGAAATCAAAAGGTCAGAGCTTCTTTGATATACTGGATATGAAGATATCACAAGGCTTAGAGATATTGAGATGCTAGAGTGGATTTACCATGTAAGACCTGCTTCCCATCTCCCTAAATATGTCCTCCAGGAAGAGGAAATTCCCTTAACTAAAACTGTGAGAAATACATTGACGAAGGGACTCCTAGCATTCTTGAAGAGATCTGTGATGGCTATTTTTTGTAGGCTAGAAATGATAGAGGGCTGGACTCCCTCAATTCCGCGAAGCTGATGGCATTCTAGGGTGATATAAGCTAAGTGGCAGTTCCTAATTGTGAAAGAAAAGATAGGCATGGTAAGTGTAATGGGTAATTAGTCCAAATCAGTAAGTCAGAATACTCTGACCAGCAGGGATCCTTGACTTTGGTTAATTATGACTTTGGTCAGTTAGCTTTAGTTCGCTTCAGTACACACAGAGGTTGGATAAACGGGCAGCTTATTAAAATCTTCCACAGCTTGTATAAGCCAAAAAGCTTTAGGTCTGGTGAATAGAAGACTTACTTGAATCACTGGGATAGTCAGTCATAGCCCCTCAATGAGTTTCAGCACTTGAGCCAATTCAGAGACCCAGAGACTCCTGAATGAAGGGAGGAAGGATCCTCTTGATGGAAGATCCTGCTCTCAACCAAAAAACTGTACTGTAAGTAAGTCCTCCTTCTCACCTTCCCCAAAGATACCTGCATCCATTTACCAGGGTGACCACGCATTACAGAAAGGAAATAATCAGACTTTTGAGGGAGTAATGGACACTGGCTCTGAACTGACACTAATTCTTGGACACCTAAAATGCCACTGTAGGCTGTCAGTCAGAGTGAGGGTTAATGGAGGTCAAGAAATCAGTGATGTTTTGGCTTAGGTCCATCTATCTGTGGGTCCAGTGGTTCTCCAAACCAACCCTGTGGTTATTATTCCAATAAGAATCCATACTTGGAAAAGACATGTTCAATAACTGACAGAATCCTCTTTGTTTCCTTGACCTGTGGAGTGAGGCCTATTATGGGCAGGGAAAGCTAACTGGAAACCACAGTAATTATCTAGATCAGGAGTTGGCAAATAGTTTTTGTAAAGGGTCAGACAGTAAATATTTTAGGCTTGGGGGTTACATTGGTCTCTGTTGTAGCTGCTGCTGCTGCTTCAGATTTGTTGTCTTATCAACCTTTAACAACGTTAAGACAAAATTAAAAAAAAAAACACACACAACAACATTCTTAGCTTGAGGGCTGTACAGAACAGACTGAGGGCTGGATTTGGTCGACAGGCCATGGTTTGCCAACCCTTGCTCCTGTCAACTAAGCCATGTCAAACAGTTCCTGCCTAGATGAAGGACTGGCTGCTGTATTGGCCCCTCCCATCACAAAGAAAGAAGTACAACGCTTGGTGTGCTTCTTTGGATTTTGGAAACATATACTTCATTTGGGCATGTTACTCTGGCTCAGTTACCAAGCAAAACAAAAAGCTGTCAGTTTTCAGTGGACCCCATAAATGAGAAGGCCATGCAAGAGTTCCAAGGTGCAACACAAGATAATTGGCCCATATGAGTGAGCAGATACAATGCTTCTGAAATTATCAGTAGGTGATAGGGATCCTACATGGAACCTTTGGCAGATCCCTATGAGTGACTCACATATAGATTTCTAGGATTTTGGAGCAAAACTATGCTATTCTCAGTAGATAACTAATCACCTTTTGAAAAGAAGTTTCTCAGCCTAATAGAGACTGAACGCTTGACCATGAACCTCCAAGTTGCCAAGTGTGCTGAGCTTCCAACCATGATCTGCATGTTGTCTGACCCACAAAACCATCATGTTGGGTGTACATGGTAGTATTTCCTCATCAAAGGAGCTGGTATATTTGATATCAGGTTTGAATAAGTCCTGAAGGTACAATTAAATTGTATGAGCAAGATACTGAGGTGACCATGGCCCATGCTCCCACTACTCCTCCCTTTCATCCTGTACCTGTGACTTCATGGGGATTTTCCTTGGACCAGGTGAATGAAGAAGAAAATGGTTCTGCAAAGTATTTCAGCACTATAAAATAGCAGCTCTATAGCCCCACCCGGAGGTGGCTGTAAAGTGCTGGGTAAAGGAAATTCCTCACAGTGGGCAAAATGTTGAACAGTCCACAAGGTGGTTCATTTTGCCTGGAAAGAAGGATGTCAAGGATACAGATACACAATAATTTATGATCATTTGTTAATAGTTTAGTCTCCAGCTACCTGTCTTCTCTTCTTTTTTAGCCTTCCTCCATCCTTATTCCTTACATCTTCTCCTTCTCCCCACCACTCCCTCCAATTCACTGTACTCCAAGTTCCTGTCTTTGTGACTAAATCTCAGCATTAGGCAACTCCCAGGGCCTAGAAGCTTGTCTCTACCATTATTAAGTCATGTTCTCAACAGAGACTATTTCTCTCTACAAAGCAATACAAGGTGAGAAGAAAATACAAATTTCTCCAGTTTAGATGCATATGCAAGTGATGGGGAAATGTTGCTTGTAATGCTTCACCCATACCTCCTTTTCTAAAAAGTTGATATATTTAATTGCATTATGAATCTAACAGGTTCTGAGCTAGATTTCCAAGTGATATATCTTTTAGGTGATGATAACAACTACAAAAAACAAAAATACATTTGTCTGTCTTTGTCTAAGATGAACTTCAACAAGTTGTTTCTCTGGTTACTATGTGTGTCAGGGGTCCTCAAGACCATGCCCAGACTCAATGCTTAGGTAGACAGACTCACAGGATTCAGAAGCTATTATATTGATAGTTATAGCTTATTATAGCAAAAACATACAGATTAAAATCAGCAAGGGAAATGGATAATGGGGTGAAATCTAGGAGAAATCAGGCATAATTTCCTGGAGTCCCTTCCTAGTGAAGTCACACAGAGCATGCTTACTTTTTCCCAGCAACAATGGGAACTCAGCAGGGTGAGGGTTTTATTGGGGGTCAGTAGGCTACTCAAACTGCAGCCTCTAGAGCAAACCAGATATTTGCCCTAAATCACTTTCTTAGCATAAACAAGCTAGTCAAACTGGAATAGTGTGGTCCGAGGCCTCAGGCATACAAACACACTTATCAGGCAGAACATTTCATAGCTCAGTACCCAGGAGCTGAACAAGAGCCAGTCCTGAAAGCAGGCCTTCTTTGGGAATGTATAGGATTTGAGAAATCCAGGCTTGCTGAGTTAAACCTCCCTGTACTCCATGAGTATATGCATCGGCCCTTGTTCAATGGTTTTTCACTACCTGAAAATCAAAAAGTACAAAATTCCAACCTGTGATTCACAGAGGGCATGCTGGTAGGGTCAGTCAGTGCTCCTCTTCTGACCCTTCCCAAGGACATTCCCTGGGGATCTGCTCACTTGAATGTGACCCTGCTCAGCAAGAAAACCCAGGAGAGGAAAAGTAGCATAGGCAGCTATTGGGTAGGGTAGGGACCAAGAGCTGTAACTGTGATTAGACAGTATGGCTGTGCAAAGTCTTTATGTTTGTCTCTGGAGAGGTTAACGTCTCTGTTGCTACTGCCATTTCCTCATTTGTGGAAAGGGTTAAATTGAATATCTACCTCTAAGATTTTGTTGTGAGGATTAAATAATCTAATTACATAAATTATTTACTACATGAAGTGCTCAGTAAATGTTAGCAAGGATCAGAACCACCTTAGACACCATGGCACCCTCACCCCTCCAGAGGCCCTGCTGTTTCCCACAGCAGGATCCACCCTGCAACAGCTCAATATCATCAGAAGAGTAATGTATGACATTACTGTGATGTTGGCATAGGAAAGGCTGCTGTGCTATTTTTAGGTATAAGTTTTCGAAAATCTGGTGTCAAAAGTTTGGTTCACTGGGAAGTAGATTCTAGGAGAAGATCAGCATGCAGACATTTTATTGAGTGTTCTTTGGATCACCATCTAAGGAAGGGAGGCAAAGAAAGCCAAATGAGTACAGGATGTTGCAGGAGATCCTACAGATCTGTCCCACATTAGTAGCAATGGGCCCAGGACTTGAGGCCCCTGTGTCAATCAGTTATTTAATGTTGACTGCCCTAGGAATCAGTACAACTCTGGGGAAGAAACTTTCATTATCTGAGGCCATCACTGCATGAGGCTAGCAGCTAAGGACAGGGCTGACTTCCTGCATATGAATCATAGGCAGACTCATGGAGCCCTGCATTCAGAAGGGCCCAGATTTGGTTTAATGCTATCTATTACACCTTAAAATATTTAATAATGTTTGAACAAGGGATCTCACATTTTCATTTTGCATGGGACCCCACAAATTATGCAGCTGGTCATGGATAAGAGCTATGGGTTGGCTGCACTCTCAGTACTGGAACTAAGTCCTTATTTATTTTATTTTTTTAACAAATCAATTTTATTGATACCTATTAATAAAGCATAAAATCATCCTAAGTGTAAAACCAATGGTATTCAGTATAATCATATAGTTGTGCATTTATCAATTCAATCATTTTTACAGCAGTTTCATTATTCTTATAATAATAATAAACCAACCAAGAAACAAAAAATCCTCATCCCCTCTCAATCTCTCTGTGCTTCCCCTGCTGTACATAGCTGATATTGTTTCCTTTTCTTTCATTTATTTGTATTTATATTCTGTAAAAATAGCTTTATCTATGCAATATCACCCATATTCGTATTTTACATGAGGTTTCACTATGTTACTTTTTCAGCTTTCTTTCTAGTAATATACTTGGCATTAGACTTACCCTTTTAACCACTATCATACCTATATAATAGCTCTGCTAGTTACAAATACTATGATGTACTTTCACCATTTCTATTAATTTCCAAAGATATACAACCTTTTTACCAATTCTGCACAGATTAACCACCAGATTTCCATTCTCTACCCTCATTCTATTTTCTGATGACCTATATTCTAATTATTAACTCTATGAGTTTAGACAACATATTTAGTTCATAGTAGCACAATCATACAACACAATTTGCTTATCCATTCATCAGTTGATGGACACCTGGATTGTTTCCAACTTTTGACAGTTGTGAATAACATTGCTATGACGGTCAATGTGCAGATGTCTGTTCATGTCACTGCTCTCAGTTCTTCTAAGTATTTACTTAATGATGGTATTGCCAGGTCACTTGGCAAATCTATGTTCAAATTCTTTAGGAGCTGCCAAACATTCCTCCACAGTGACTGTACCATTCTCATTCCCACCAACAGTGAATAAGTGTTCCTATCTTACCACATCCTCTCGAACATTTATAGTTTTCTGACTTTCTAATATTGGCCAGTCTAATAGGTGGGAAATTATATCTCATTGTAGTTTTGATTTGCATTTCTCTTATCACTAGTGATGTTGGACATTATTTCATGTGTTTCTTCATCATTTGTAAAATGTAAAATGTAAAAGACAACTGTCTTTTCAAGTCCTACAAATTATTAATTGGGATGTTAGTCTTCATATTTTTGAGTTGTAGGATCTCTTTATATAGCATGGATATTAAAACCTTATCACCATCCCAGAATCTTCAGGATTGGGGAATGAACTATGCACTAAAGTAGACCTACTGGTACTCTACTGTAGACTTATTGTGATTCTAGCAAGTGAAGAAATTATATCATTGATGTGGAGGCAGTGGCCACTGGAGGCTCCGAGGGCAGGGAGAGGGAAAAACAGGTGTAATACAGGGGCATTTTGGGGACTTGGGAATTGTCCTGAATGACATTGCAATGACAGATACAGGCCATTATAAATCTTGTCATAACCTATAGAATTGTGTGTGGGAGAGTTTGTAAACTACAATGTAAACTTTAATCCATGCTTGATAGCAATGATTCAAAATGTGTTCATCAATTGCAAAGGATGTTGTGAATGAGGGAAAATGTGGGAGGTGTGGCGAGTGGGGTATATTGGAACTCCCTATTTGTTTTATGTGACATTTGATAATCTAAGTATCTTTAAAAAGATAAATAAATAAAATTAATTTTAAAAAACCCAGCGTATCTGGTACATGATTTCCAATTCTCCCATTGAGTCAGCTGCCTTTTCACCCTTTTGACAAAGTCCTTTGAGGTACAAAAGTGTTTAATTTCGAGGAGGTCAAATTTATCTATTTTTCTTTTGTTATTTGTGCTTTGGGTATAAGATTTAAGAAACTGCAGGCTACCCCACAAGATCTTGAAGATGTTTTCCTATATTTTCTTCTAGGAGTTTTTTGGTTGTTGCTTTTATATTTAGGTCCTTGATCCATTTTGAGTTAATTTTTGTATAAGGTATGAAATGAGGGTCCTCTTTCTTTCTTTTGGATATGGTTATCCAGTTTTCCCAGCACCATTTGTTAAACAGACTGTTCTGGCCCAGCTGGTAAGGCTTGACCACCTTGTTAAAAATCACTTGACTGTAGATGTGAGAGTCTATTTCTGAGGTCTTGATTCAGTTCTTTGGTCAATTTGTCTGTTTTTACACCAGTACCATGTGGTTTTTATCACTGTATGTAAGTAATGTGCTTTAAAGTTCAGAAGTGAGAGTCCTCCAACTCTACTCTTCTTTTTAAAGACATTTTTGGCTATTCTGGGCCCTTCAACTTTCCAAACACATATGATTATTGGCTTCTCCATTTCTGCAAAAAAGACTGTTGGAATTTTTATTGGGATTGCATTGAATCTGTATATTAGTTTGGGTAGAAATGACATCTTAACAACATTTAGTCTTCCAGTTCATGAACATGGAATGCCCCTCCATTTATTTAGGTCTTCTTTGGTTTCTTTTAGCAATGTTTTTAGTTTTATGAATACAGATCCTTTATGTCCTTGGTTAAGTTTATGGCTGAATATTTGATTGTTTTCGTCACTATTATAAACTGGAATTTTTTTCTGATTTCCTCCTCAGATTATACATCTGTTGCATATAGAAATGCTATTGATTTTTATATATTAATCTTGTATACCATTATGTTGCTAATCACAACAGAAATATAGTACACTAATTTTTAGAAAATAAATTTGATGTTGAAAACCATTGGAGTTTTGAATTCACATAATAGGTCATAGGTGACACTATGGGATGACCAAGAAATTAGGCAAGAGAATTATTTACAGCCTAATTATTCTTACTTGAAAATTTCCTTAAGTATATAAGCCCATAGCTAACCAGTTTTCTGAATCAAGAGGAAGAAAGAGAGCAATAGGTCAAGCAATTGATCTGGCCTATAATTCGGGACAGAAAATAAAATACAAGAGAGTGCCAAAGACAAGGATGGGAGGAAGTATAGTATGATGACTGAAAAGCATAGATTCTGGTGTCAGGCTGCCTAGGTTAAAATTGTAGCCCCGCCACTTGCTGTGATGTTGACAACTTCATTAGCTCTCTCCTGCTATGGCTTAGTTTTCTTATAGATAAACAGAGATATTTACCTCATGTATTATAGGAGCAGTAAATGGGTTAATATTCATCAAATTACTTAGACTAATATCTGGCATTTAATAAGTGTCTTATCTGTGTTTTTAACTTTTTAAAGAGTAAAACAATCATTCATATTTCAGGCACTTTGCATGTTTTGACTCATTTAATTCTTTTCATGACTTGGAAATATTGACATTAATATTTTCATTGTACAGATGAAGAAACCCAGGGTTAGATAGATTAAATAATTTGTTCATAGTCAAATTATAAATGGATTCATGCTAGGTAGGATTATTTCATCTCTTGCCTCAAAGTCTTCAGTGACTTCCTGTGTAGAGGGTCGGTCTCAGGTAAAAAGTTCCCTGGAATAGAAGTCCTAATAGAGCAGTTGTTAAAGGATATAAACAAGTTATAGTTAACTACATTGCATTGAGACATTGTATACAAATGCCTTGGGTTAAGTAGATGAGTTTGATCTAAGTATAAGCTGGGCTTCTTATAGACAAGTGTTGCCTATGTGCAACTAGTACAAGGGCAGGTGCTCCTCAGAGTATTGATGAAGTCTGCCTCGGTTAAGGTCCTTGGGTCTGCTGGCTATTATGTTTCCAAGGAACGGCACTGGTGTCTAAGGAGTGTAGTTAACTAGGTAGAAAGTTATTCAGAAAAATGAAGGGGTAGATCTGGTAATTATTTCCAAATGTTGATAAAGTTTACATCATTTATAGTTAAGCAAATATATTCATTATAATTAATTATTGCTGTTTGCCATTAGTTCCATATCTTATTTTGTTGTTGTCATATAATCCCCTAATCAATTTTTCTTTGTCTCTATGAATCCACTCCGCCACCCCCCACATGAACTAAATAATTTTATCACAGATGCGTTTAGTGGTTGGCAGTGTGGGGTAGTGGCAAGGGGTATGACTTCCAAATGAAATTTCATTCTCCTATATTTTTCTGCATTTTAAAAAATATTCCTACATCTTTACAACTAGAGTTCTTTTTGACACCAAATTTGACTGACAAAAAATATTTCCCTAGCCTATTTTATATTTGGCAACATATTTTACACACATTTCAGTCACAATTCAAGATCTAAAAGTCATGAGGAAATCTTAGCTAAAATACAATGGAGCAGATTATAATGCAAATTTAGAAAATAATATTTATTGAAAACAAATGAATATTAGCATATACTTGTATAGCAACATTATTTATTTCCAAAAACATTTGAAAAGAGAGCAATTTGTTGTTTCATTTGTGCCCCTGAAGGTGGCACTGATGATATTAAAACTTTCTTAGTCTGTGCAGTGTACTTGCAAGGGTTAATCTGTGAGATCTGGTCATTTCCTTTGATACCAGGGGACTGTCCTATTCTAAGGGTATGATTTCTAAGAGGCAAGTGGAATTTGTGGAAACAGGTCTGATCTGGATTATCTGTTTTTCCATCGCACCAGTTCCCATAGTTTTAATTAAACTCAGTGTATAGTAATCTCTTATACTTAATAAAGCAGTTATTGCATTTCTGATTTCTTTCCAAACATTTATACACTTCTACTCTAGGCTCTATTTTAGCAAAAGAATGCTGCTGTAGGAGTTTTGAGAACACCCAGCAAAACTTAGTAAGTCAATGAAATAAAAAGAAAGTCAGTGAGAGAAATGGCCATTTGACTCTGTGCTACATGGCATTTTATTTTATTTAAACAATAAGGTGTTACTAGTAAGTGTGGCTAATATATATGCTAGAAAAAGATCAGAATAAAACATTGCATTTCCACTGAAGTATAATACTCTAACATATTGAATAGCTTTACCATCAGATGAAGTCAAAGCATAACATTTGGTTCAAAGTATTGCCTTTGTGAATTTGTGAATATGACTTACTCTTTCTGAACCTTGGTTTTACAAATTGTAATATAGGATTAATAACACCGAAATGAATTGACATGTGTATTGAATCTAGCAAATAGACTACACCTTCAATACCTTCTGGTTAAGCTCTGTACTTGTTTAGTGTCCTGGCTACAAAAACAAAGACCATGAAATGGGGTGACTTAAACAATGGGAATTTATTGGCTCATGGTTGTGAGGCTAGAGGAAGTCTACAATCAAATCATCATCAAGGTGATTCTTTCTTCTCAACTGGGGCTGGCTGCTGGTGATCCTTCGTCTTCAGCTTTTCTGTCATATGGCAATGCATTTTGTGGCCTCTCCTGGCTTCTCTGGGCTCCATTGTTTTCCATTATCTTCCCATCTCTCTCTCTCTCCCTCTCTCTCCCTCTCTCTATCTCTCTCTGTCTCTCTTTGGCCTTCTATATAAGGCCTTCAGTAATAGGACTAATATTCATCTTGAATAAGTTGGGCCACATCTTAACTGAAGGTAACCTCATCAGAAGGTCCCATTTACAATGGATTCACATCCACAAGAATGCATTAAGAACAAGTTTTTCTGTGGTACGTTGCTCCAAGCCACCAAACAACCCAAATCTACCCAATACCTTTATCAACCTTACTTACTTTTCTTAAAATATTTCATGAATACATGAAAGTCAGCAACTTATGTTGATATAACCAATTATATATATATATAAAAAAAACAGAAGTTGTGAATTTACAAAGCAATCATGTACATGTGCAAAATTCCCATACAACAACCCTTCACCAATATACCACACCATTTTGGAACATTTGTTACAGATTATGAGATAACATCATTGGACCTTTACCATTAACCACTAACCATGGTCCACAGCACACATTTGGCATATCTCTTCCAAACCCTCCCACCGTTAACACAGTACGTCTTTGGCAATAACCAACAATATTTTGAAAATATTGACTAGTGTTTGAAATCTTAGCAAAATTTAGACATTGTAAGGTAGTATTATTCAAAGGTTCAATCACAACTGTTATAATAGAAATATAATGAGGATAAACCTCAGAAAACATAGGGACATTTGCCAAGGAATGAATCTCTAAGTCCCCACAGAATGCTGACACTGTATTTAGCATGGTGTCTGGCACAGACTTGGTTTTCAATAATTGCTTTCTGAACAGGAAATGTTATTGCTTAGTAATCGCCTTATTTTGTTCAGGCCATTCAGGTGATGAAACTGAGATCTAGAGGGATTAAGGCCTGACCGAAAGTTACCCAGCTTGTGGGTGCCAGGGCTGGAAGTAGCACCCAGGATTATACTCCTTGGTTAAATATCAACTATGAACCTGTGATTGCTGAACACTCTGCATTATAATAGGTGGAAGGATCTTTTAGGGTTCTAAATGATTGTTGGTAAAGCAGTTAAATACAAATGGCTACTAGATAAAATTAATATATGTGCACTCATTAATGGATTCATATATATTCACTAATTTTGTCTAATATATAAATAATTTTTTAATAATTATATACATAAGGTCAATCCTTGCTCAACACTTTGCTAGGTTTGGAATGGGATACAGGAATATTGGACAACATCATCTGCATTAAAATATTTTAGAGTCTATTTGGTGAGAGAATACACATAAGTATAATATTTGAGAAGAGACTATAGAATTTATAGGTTCACAAAAACCATAAGCAAGTGGTAGTTTGTGTATGGGTGGGATGTGATTGGAAATGATGGATTGGCTCAGGAGGCAAGTGAGACATGCCTACTCATTGTTTATCTGTTTTTTGTTTGTTTGTTTCTAAGACTGGAAATTAGACAGTTGTTAATTGGAGGTGATTGACCAGACACAAGTACCCCATAAGATTTCCTTTCTTTTCAAAGGAAGCAACTATAGCAGAGAGGAGTAGATACAGACTGGATATAAGAAATAGACCCTAGGATGATGGGGCCACAGAGCAAAGGAAAGGGTTGTAAACCTGTGTGTGGCAGTTACTAAGAATAAAGAGGTCCCCTGTAGATGTCCCACATGGGTTCTTCAGAGCCAGCCAAGGTAAGTGACTCCTCCAGAAACCTCTGATCCCTTTGCTGCCTGTGCTCTTCTTCCTACCCAATACTGTACTGAATTTACTCTGTAGAAAGATGTTGTTTCATTTTTAACATTAGCCTTTGCTTCTGTTTAAACATTATACTATGGACCATTTAAAGTTCTGACATTCAAAGTACCTTTTTATACCAGGATGAGAAAATATCTATCATTCATGGAAATGCAATTATAAAAGAATTTAACTCATTTTTACTTAATATAGATATGCACATGATCATGGAAAAATTAGTAATACTAATAAAAATAAAATAATTTAAAAGCTCAGGCTCTTCAATGAGAGATCATCTCTATTGCAATTCTAGGGTATTTTCTTCCATTCTTTGTCTCCTAATCATCTTGTGCCATCTTGACTTTACTTGGTAAAGTGGGTAAAAACATGGTTTCTGGAGCCCTTATGACTGGGATCAAATCTCAACTCCACCACCTGTTAACTGTGTGACCATGGCAAGTTATTTAACATCCACATACCTCAATTTTCTCATTTGTAAAAGGGATAACAACAGTCCTTATTTGGGACTATTATAAATCAATGAGATGATACATGTGAAGCATTGAGAATAGTGCCTTGCATAGTAAAAGCTCAATAAATGTTAGTTAGATAAATTCTATCCTTACCAGTGGCATAAAGAAACAAGAAAAGCAATTTAGTTTCTTGTAAGACCTGAAAATAAACCTAAGAGAGGTATCAAGGAGAATGGCACAATAGTCTTCTAGTACTGAGCTCTTCTTCCATGGAGTCTTTAGCTTTAGGTAGAACACAGGTGACAATGGATTAACAAGCAAACAGTTTATTTTCACTCATCATGACCCCATCAGTGGATGACTCAGTATGTCAGCAGAATCCAACAAATATCTGCACTCAGATTATCAACATAAACAGTGTTTATTTATTGTCACAGATGATCCCCTTGGAAAATTATCCTGTACTATTCACTCAAACCTTTCCCAAACTCCTCTTCAGACCCAATCCCAAGGCAGACCTATTAAGACTATGACTAACTCCACCCTTAATTATTGTGTATTTTATTTACCTGTGTATTTTCTCATTATGAAATTGCTAATGCAAGGATGGGTTCTTTAGCAGTACTATAAAGACAGCTGCTTTGGCCATTGGTCTCAGGTATACCCTCTGTACCATTTGTGTGAACACTACTGTGTTCTTTGACCACTTCAATTTGTGGTCAGAACAATATAACTTTTGAATTTGTTTCCTTATTACTTTTTTTTTGGTTACAGTTCCTTTATTGGTGAATGTTTACTTTTTACTGTTTGGATTTCTACTTTTTAACTACTATACATTAATGCTGAACCTAAATTCCCTGATAAAACACTTTAAGTTTCTACTCACCAAGTGTATCATATTTCCTGCTTCCAGTACAGTAGATTCATATCTCTATTAAACACAAACCAACTGTGTCACACACATGCATGCACTCACTAAAGATGAAGTAATGAAATGGAAAAAAAAAATACTGAAGCAATGCCCTTGAATAGGTGATAGGTGTTTGTATCCAAGTAATAGGGGAAAAGGCAGAGAAAATGGGCACAAATGCAGACCAGTATGTAGATGATCTTAGTAAGAGCCTCAGCAGGTTCTCTTCTGATTGCTTAAATTTCCTCACTGCTTTTGGAAACAAATTCATCAGGCAGAAGAGAGGAGGGGAGGAACAAAGAGGAGAGTGGGCGAGTGAATTGATGACAGGATTAGGGTGTGGTTGCTTTACAGCTTTAAGAAACCATTTGAACTTTGTGATTCTAAGTTTAAATGGGACCAGTAAGAGTAGGCATGGCTGGGGCTTTTTTCTGGCCATATTCAGCAGAAAAGTTTGGACTTAATCAGAGTTGCTGAGTTAGGTAACGGTAAAGGAAGCAGAGTGTACACATGGAATGACTGAAATAGTTTACACAAATATAAAATCAAAGAACTGACGACTGTTTGACTAGTAGGGGTGGCATAGTTGACAGGCATTTGCTTAAAGGAATCATAGGTCTTTAATGACAATGAGGATTAAAAAGGACACTTAGCGCAGCTCCAGGTCAAGAGATACAGGAGACAAAATGTACAACTCAATTTCCACTGGACAGGGTTTTAGGGATATTGCCCAAAGGAGAGAATCACATCCCTGTTAGAGTAAAAAGGTAAAAGAAACATCCACAGAAATGGATAGAGTTTTACTGATGATTGAACTTACATTGTAGAATGAATTATGAAAGAGTTTCAGGAGATTAGTTATAAAAGGGATAGATAGAGCCAGATGGAAATTAGAGTCTGATAGAGATGAGAGAATCCAGTATATTTTGGGACTGAATAAAATAAGAATGAGGAGTGTAGAGGAGGGCCCTGAATTGGAAGGATAAAGGTCTCTATAAGGTAGAGTGGGTCTGCCTTATTCTGAGCATTAGTTTCCTTCTTCGTTTTTGGAAACGGCGGCCTTGAGGACAGCAGAGTAAAAGTTAAAATAAATATATGAATCTGAAATATTTTCCACGTTGATGAGTGCCAGTGATTTTTCAATCATATGTGTATATATTTACAAATTCAAGATCATACTATAGATAGTATTCTATTTTGCTTTTATAACTTGTTATTTATATCATAAATATGTCATTAATTACTCATCTTAATTATTTTTAAATGGTTCTATATAAATATAGAGTAATTTATTTATAATCCCCTTATTGTTGGAGAGCTAATCTGTTTCCATAAATATAGAATATATAAATTTTGCTGAAGCAATATGTCACTGAAAATACATTTAGAAATGGAGTTACGAACACTGGGGAATGTGCCAGTATTTACTGTCAAATTTAAATAAGTATGATAGATTTAAGACTTTTTAGAGGCAAAAAAAATTGAAATCTATAGAAGTCATACTCAGAATGGTTAGAGGTTAGTCACTGACTCTTGGAGCCAAATTTACCTTTAGGTCCAAGAATGATCATTCCAGAGAAAATGAATACCAAATTCTGCAAAGATATATCAGGGTCACAAGTGCAAGAAGACACTATGAATCAGCAACATTTGGAGTTCAGACATTCTGGCTGCAGACATTTTGGTCTGAGAAGAGCACAGAAATTTATATATGGAGGATGGCGTTGCCTTATATCCCCTCATTCTATCTCAGGGGCCACATGATTGTAGTATCATTGGGCCAGATCATTGAACACAGAAAGAAGGATACCAACATGGTTTTTGAGATGTATTAACTTTACAGGATTTCATTTAATGCTCCAGATGGGAAAATCTTTCTTAGTTAACTGACAACTCTAAAATTCTCTGATTGGAAGGATAATTCTTCACTGATTATAACAATACATAGCACAAATGATTATTTTCCTTGTGTAACTAGCTTTTATTATTTTGAAAAACAAATTGCAAACTGCTAAGAAACCAACTGCCCAACTGCATTCTTATGGAAAAATCCTACCCTAACTCTAAATGGATCATAGATCTAAATGAAAGACATACAACTATACAAATTTAAGAAGAAAACATAGGAAAAAAATTCTTCATGGCCTGGAGTCGGACAACACCAATAGTACTATCAAAATATTATTAAGGTAAATTGGAAGAAAATGTTTGCAAAACACATATTTAATAAAGGCTGGGTTTAAGAATATATAAAGAATTCTCAAAAGTCAATAGTAAAAACCAAATAATTCCATTATAAAATCAGGCAAATTCTTGCTTAAAGTTGACTTTCTCTGATGGTAAAACAATAAAAGCTTCAAAAAATTGATATCTGTAATTTTTTTCATTCTCTTATTTTTAATTTTTTTTCTGTTAAAGTGTTTATTATAAGTAGACCATAATTGGATTTTTGAATAATCTTTGCCTTTTAAGTATTTATTTCTTTCCTATTTAACAAGATATTTAATCATTAAATTCTTTCTGATCTTCCTTTTGATTAATCAAAAATTTAAAATAATCACTACATTTCTCCCTTCCCTGTTTGTGAGTTGTTTTCTTTATATTTTTCTTTCAATGCTACCCTAGAATGTACAACACACAATATTCCTCCTTGTCTTATTAGAGTCCTTTTTAAAATGTTTTTTGTCCTCCTTCTCAGATCATGCCGGTAACTGAGAATTCTTTTAATATATTCACCTACTGTAGTTAATGTACATTTCATTTTTCACATATTTTAAACCACAGAAAACATTATTATTGCTCTAGACAACCAGTATAAAATTAGATTTATCTACATATTTAATGTTTCTGGTGTTTTTCATGTCTTTCTTTAGTACCATGATTTCAGAAGAATGAAATTTCTTTTGGATAGTATCTGTTTTTATTATTATTATTTTTAGCGAGATTCCCCTGGCAAATGGGTCTCTCAATTTTCCTTTATCTAATACTGTGTTTATGTTTCCTACATTGTTCATTCTGATTTTAAAGGATGGAATTTATTTTGGCTATAATTTAGAAGGAAATTTTCAACAGTTACAGAATTCTAAGTTGACAATTATTTTCTTTTGACACTTAAATGATGTTATTCCTGTGCATTGTAGCTTTCAGCATTTCTGGTAAGTCAGCTGTCAGTATTTCATTTGTTCCTTTAAAGGATCTTTCTTAGGGATGTTTTTAAGATTTTGTCTTTTTCTTTAGTTTTCATAAGATTTATTGGTCTTATTTTCTTTATATTAATATTTATCATAAGTAAACTTTTTAGAGCATCTCAAATATCTAATTTTGATATCATGGGTTAGTTTTGGACTATTCTAAGCCAGTACCACTTTCACAGTTGTCATTTTCTCTCTTTTTTCTAAATCTCCAATGACACATATGTTATAATTTCACATATCCCTTTTGTTTCTTACACTTGACTGTATATTTTATTTTGTTCTTTGAGCATCTGTTTGGACCTTTTGTCCCCCTATCTTTTGATTTGCTAACTGTCTCTACATATATTTCTAATCTTCTATTAAACCCATGCAATAAGTTTTTAATTGCAGGTATAATCTTTTTCACTTCTGGAGTTTTTATTTGATTCTTTTTTGTAGTTTCCAGTTTTTGAGGGTAGTATGCCTTTCATCATCTATTTTATTCCACATGTAACTCAGAGTTATTTTAAATTCGTGCCTTGTAATGCCAATATATTGATCACCTTTAGGTTTGTTGCTTTAGAATTTTGCTCATTTGGCTCTGACATACTTTTAATAAGATCTATTTCAATGATAATTTTTTATGAACTGCTAAATCTTACCTATGAAGAATTGATAAATAATTTGAGGATCGAATTGGTATTAACTTCCTCAAAACAGGTTTCCCTTTTGCTTTCTGACAGGCATTTAGAAAAGAGGTAGGTCACATTAATTCAATCTGAAGTTTAGCTGTGTTTCCATGTAAGAGCTCTTCTGTTTCTAGTCCCTGTTATTCCAGAATTTTGGAGCTAAGAGTCATTCTCAATTAAGGGCTACGTTCTCTTATGCTAGTTACTTCCTTTTCCCTATAAAAAGGGCCCTATACAAAGTGGCCAATATTGTAAGAGAAAGAGAAGCACAAAAGATTGGACTCTGCTCTGCTCTGCCCTTCCTCCAAGATCTTGGCTCCAGAAGTCCTAGCTAACTTGGTTCTCCCTTATTTCCAATTGTGTTTTCTCCCTTGCCCTGTAAGACATTCAAAAGTTCAATTCAGCTTCTTAGTTGCTCTTTTCTGCTTGGCATTTAGCCTTTCAGACCTTTGCTACTTCCAAAACGGCAAATTCCTTGAGGAGAAAGATGTTTATAATGTCTGGCTTACTACAATAAGCAATCCTTCTGTCCATTATCCTGGCTTTTCAATTTTTATATGTATTGGTAACACTTCAATGCCTTGAAACATAAATACACACACAGACACAGACAAACACACATATTTGTATTTGTCCTTTAGAACAAGCTATTCCCCTACTACTTATTTTTTTAATTGCTTCACAAGAGACTGTTGAATATGTGTTTCTTTTTAATTAGTCCTGTCTTGATAGACTTAAGGTTTCTAGCCTTTCTATTAAACTAATGCTGTAATGACTAACAAAACTATTTCAGAAATGTAAGTAAAATTGTGATTTTTATAAATTGTCTCAAAGTGCCCTCCATTGAGGTTGTACCAATTTATTCTCCTACCATCAATATGTGAGAATGTCTAGTTCCCATTCACAATTTTCAGCCCTGTGTGTTCTTATACTTCTTGACCTTTGTCAATTTGATGGGCATAAGTGTATCCATTACAAAGATAATTTTAATAAATTATGTTTGTTTATAATAGTCTAATAATAAAAATAATAGCATAATGTCATGCAAGGTATATTTCTAAGGAGTTTATAATTCTTAACTCTTGTAATCCTCAGGACAACCACTGAGGTAAACATTGGTTTATTCTTATTTTAAAGATGAGAAAACTGAGGCAAAACATAGAATAACCTCTCCTAAGATCCCCAGAGATGGAGTCAGAATTGAAATACAAGAAGTCTGATGTCAGACTCTGTGTTCTTAATACTGATGACAGGAACAAGGGTAATAATCCCCTCAGAATGGTATAATTTCAAGATTAGAATTACTTTCCGAAGGGAAAAATAGATACATATAGCTTTTTATGTTCTGTTTTTGCTTTGGCAACAAAATTTATAATTAGAAGCCATTAGAACGCCCACATTGTATTAGTTTCCTGGGACTGCTGTAACGAATCATTACAAACTTCCTGGCTTATTCTCTCACATTTGCGGGGCCTGAAAGTCTGAAATCAAGCCCACCCCCCACCACCGCCCTGAGTTGAAATCAACACCCCACAGAGGCCCTAAGAGCAAAGACTTTCTTGCCTCTCCCAGCTTCTAGTAGTTCTAGGTATTCCTTGGCTTGTGGCTTTATCAATTCAGTTTCTGCCTCTTCCTCCTCCATATGTTTTCTCTGTAGGGTCTGTCTTTCCTTTCTCTGCCTCGCTCTCATAAAGATGCATGTGATTGCAAATAGGGCCCACTAGGATTATCCAGGATAAGTCACTCCTTTCAGGATGCTTGACTTTGTCACGTGTTTTGCCACATAAGTATTCATTCTTTGGCCATACAAGGTAATATTCGCAGATTCTTGGAGTTCGGACAAGGACTTTTCTTTTGGAGAGCTGCCATTCAACTCACTACACACAGTTTGCATTTAATCAAAATCCCTTGAACACTTTCCCCCTTCCTACCCTCCTCCCTTCCTCTATTTATTTATTTTAAAAATATTCACAAAATGCCTGCTACATGCCAGACACTATTCTGGGGAAGGAACAATGGATAGAACAGTTGACATCTCTGCTTTCATGGTGTTTGCATTTTAGTTGAGGAAGCCAAACTGTAAAAAAATAAATGAGTAAATATATGAAGGGTGATAAAGGCCATGGAAAAACATTAAAGCAGAGAATGGGGAGAGGAAGTCAAATGGGAAAATGTAGTTAAAAGTACAGTAGTGTGGAAATGTCTTCTGAGAAGATGACTACAGTAGGCTGAAAAATGCTACCCCCCCAAAAAAAAAGAAAAATTGGGCCTAATCTCTAGAAACTAAATATTACCTTATATGGCAAAGTCTTTGCATGTGTGATTAATTAAAACTCTTGAGATGGTAGGATTTTCTTGGGTTGTCCTGGTGGGGACCTAAATATAATCACATGCATCCTTATAAGGAGATTTAATTTAGACAGAAGAGGAAGCAATATGACCAAGCAGAGAATAGAGTGATGCAGCCACAAGTCAAGGATGCAGGCAGCCACAAGAAACTGGAAGAGGCAAGGAATATGTTCTCCCCTAGAGTTTCTGGAGGGAGAATGTCCTGCTGACATGATTTTGGGCCAGTGGTACTGATTTCAGAACTCTAGCTAACAAAACTGTGAGAATAAATTTCTGTTGTTCTAAGCCACCAAGTTTATGGTGATTTGCTGCAGCAACCACAAGAAATGAATGCAATGGCATCAGTGAAAATTCCCAAAGGAGGTTAGGCAGCAAGTTATGCATTTATCTGGGCACCTAGAACTCCACGCAGAGGAGATCATGATGTCCAACAGCCTTGGGATGGAAGTATACCTGACAAGATTGAAGAAAATGTAAGGTAGTCACTGAGGCTTAAGGAGAGGGTAGAAGGAGATAAAATACGAGAGTTTAGAGATGGCCACATAATAGAGGACTTGAGGACATGGTGACAATGTTTTTTTTTCACTCCCTGGAAAATGGAAAGTCATTGAAGGATATCAAGCAGGGGGATGGCAAGATCTGAACCTTACTCTGAGTAGTTCTAGATTCCTACCAAATTACAGGAACCAGAAATTTACTTACTAGAGTATTTCATATATGTGAGATCATACAAAATTAAAAAATAAAAATACATATAATTTAAAACAAAGAACCAGGATTACTCTCTCTATGGTATTGATAATAGACTATAGAGGGCTATGGAAAGAATTGGGAGACCAATTAAGAGTCTATTGATTATGTTTAGCAGACAGCTGATGTTATGAGTCTGGAGCTTATAGGAGAGGTGTGTATGGGCAATAAAAATCGATGCGGGTTGTGACCTTGGAAACATGCCTTAAAACTTTTCAGTATAGACAGGATGTTCTTTATATTTAGTTCAACTTCACTGAAGGGGTGGTTTTCCTAATTGGGAATACTTCATGCATCTGATGGGTGTTAACACCAAAAGGCTCCTACACATGTTTCAGTTATCATTATCTGTGATCAGCACCGGAGGCTTTTGTAAATGGATATTAGAAGTGGATTTTCACTGGTAAATTTAGTGACCTTTTAACAAATATAATGGATGTGAAATTCATCATTTTCACCATGTACAGATTGGGCAAATATTTTAGACTTCCCACTATTGCTTGTATAGGGTTAAGAAATTAGGAAAATTTTTCACTCCTCACCTTTTAGATTGGCATTCAAAGCATGGTTCTAATATAGTCATGGTTTCAGAGTCTTCTAGTTGGCAGATGACAAGTATTAGGCTAAAAATTGAATCCTGCCTCTACAATATTATTGGATATGAAAACCTTTTCTGCAAGAAGTGGTTGGTTCACCCCCAAAGACAGAGACCTGGGAATTCTTTAAGCTGACAAGAACAGATTGTATGAGTATTTTGTGCCTGCTTATAAATAAGGATTCTATTTATAGATGGTGGTATATGGGGCAGAATGTAGTATGAGATTTGTAACATTGTGTGTGATTTATGTATCTTTTAAAAGAGATAATAAAAAATATATATTCTCAAGAAAAAAACTAATTATCATGAAGAAAACCAAACAAACTGGTCATAAAATTGTAAGGGAGTAGATATCCCCCACATACCTCAGCAGGAACTTGGGTCCAAGTGAGTATTAAATGGGGGTTTCAATGTAGCATTAATGTGGAGAAAGTGGCCATGGTAGCTGCTGAGGGTAGGGAGAGGGAAGAAGAGATATGATATGGGGGCATTTTCAAGACTTGGAGTTGTCCTGGGTGGTACTGCAGGGACAGTTGCTGGACATTGTAGGTCCTGCCATGGCCCACTGGGTGGACTGGGTGAGAGTGTAAACTACAGTGTAAACCACTATCCATGTGGGGCAGCAGTACTAAAAAATGTATTCACCAAATGCAATGAATGTGCCACGATGATGAAAGAGGTTGTTGATGTGGGAGGATTGGGGGCGGGGGGTGGGGTCTATATGGGGACCTCATATTTTTTTAATGTAACATTAAAAAATAAATAAGTAAATAAATGAAAGAAAAAGAAAAAAATGGGGGTTTTGTATTAAAGTTACTATCTTGAATCCACAAGAAACACTCTGGAAGTAGGCTCTTCTTTTCAGTTTAAACATGGAAATTCAGACTTTATTTTCCCCTTTGTACCTGGATAGTAACATGTTATCAATCAGAGGGTCACTCTGATCACTATCTAAGTAATATTCCTAAAGGATATCTTGTGCAATATTTACACAAAGTGGTGGATTCCTTCTAACTAAAAATTAGTGTGCTTTATGCAGGTCATAGACTACAAAATGTCAGAGTAGAGATAAAACTTCCTTATCTTATACATGAAGTAGTAATGGCCTAGAAAGAATGAATGTCACAAAACTTTTTAAAAGTTTGTTGAGTAAATGTGTTCTGAAGCATTTATTCTTTTTTTTTTTTTTTTACTGGTTCAACTCTTTATTTTTTCCACATTGGATTTCCATGTTCATTGTAAAACCATTTCTAAATGAGGAGTTTTCCAAACCAAACCCTCCAATATGGCTGTCAAGAATCTTGTTCCCATGGACTTAATGTGAGCTCTATCTCTAACAATTTGGGGGTTGAAAGGAAGAAAACTATTTGATGTGTACCTACCCCATCTCTGTAAATTCCCAATGTGTTGAGCTGAGAGTTTTTGGAGATTACCTATTCTCTCATTTTATTTTTTTATTTTTTATTTTTTCCAAATTCTACTCAATTTATTCATTTTTTTAAAAGATATTACATTAAAAAAAATGAGGTCCCCCTTCACTCCCAATGCCCCCACCCCACCACTCCCCCCACAGTAACACTCTCCCCCATCATCATGTCACATCCATTGTGTCTGGTGAGTACATCTCCAGGCATCGCTGCACCCCATGTCCCGTGTTCCACACCATAGCCCACATTTTCCCACGTTCCATCCAGTGGGCCATGGGAGGACATACAACATCTGGCAGTTGTCCCTGGGGCACCACCCAGGACAACTCCAAGTCCCGAGAATGCCTCCACATCTCTTCTCTTCCTCCCATTCCCCACACCCAGCAGCCAACATGGCCACTTTTTCCACATCAATGACACATTTTCTTGATTATTAACCACAATAGTTCATGAATAGAATATCATTAAGTCCACTCTGATCCTTACTGTATTCCTCCTTCCTGTGGACTTTGGCTTGGTTGTGTCCATTCCACATCTATGTCAATAGGAGGTTTAGATTCCACGTGGATATTGGATGCCATCTTCCCGCTTTCAGTTGTAGGCACTCTAGGCTCCATGGTGTGGTGGTTGACATTCTTTGACTCCATGTTAGCTAAGTGGAGTAAGTCCAATAAATCAGAGTGTAGGAGCTGAAGTCTGTTCAGGCTCAGGGCCAGAGATTCAAATCCCTTAGATATATCTTAAACCCCAGCACCAACTACAATTCCAGTAAAGTAGCATGAAAGGCTTGTGAAAAGAGATCCCATCTGAGTCCAGCTCCATCACACAGAAACACCAGCTCCAAAGAAGGGCCAAATGGCATGGCAGTGAATCCCATCTGCCATGACCATAGAACCTGTGGGTCTCTTTAGCCCTCAAAAGGACCAATATCTAGGGTTGTATCTACTTTATCTGTCTCTGAGACTCTACTCAGGTGTGCATAAGGGCAATCCTTCTGACAACCTCCAGACTCTTTTTTAGAAACTCATAGCCATATGAACTCATTTGTCTTTTCCATTTCCCCCTTACTTTAGGTCAAACAGCATTTTTAACTCCTGTTATTATATGTAGACAGGGATATTCTGCTGGTCCACATTGAACCTTTAATTCAAGGTCATTTTCTAGTTACATCATCAGCTGGTACTTGGTAGTGATCCCTCGGTGCCAGGGAGGCTCATCCCTGGGTGTCATGTCCCACGCTCGGGGGAAGGCATTGCATTTACATGCTGAGTTTGGCTTCAAGACTGGCCACATTTGAGTAACACAGAGGCTGTCAGGAGGGAACTCTTAGGCACAGTGCTGCTCTAGGCCTTGTTCTTATTTCAGGTGTATAGGCTCACAAGCATAGTCATTAGTATCAGGGGCTCACTGTTGGACCCTCATTCCTTCCTGGTCCTTACCGTTGCACCTGGGGGACTGCCACTGCTCCCCTAGGGACCACGACAGAGCCCCCCCCCGGCCAGTAACCCAGTACCCCCCGAGCTGTTGTTTTTAATTGTTTCCACTATGAGTATATCCAAACATTTCCATGCACCCTGGACATATGCCCTGTATAACTCCCTGTCAACCATATATAGCCTGTCAATAACATCCCATACCAGTATTCCTCCACTGCCATTGTTGAACCACTCTGTGATCCAAAACTTCCTGAAAAGTGAAGCCCAATATAATGTCAGGTTCCCTTATTAGTAAAATGGAATATAGCGATGGGTTTAAAGGTTAGGTATAGAATACATATTGATTTGGAAAAATTCTACATCCTATCTTTTTCTTTTCTTTTTTCCTAATTATTGAGCTTCTCTTCACAAGAGCCTTAGATCACAGTAATTCATATATACAATATACAGTACTCCCACACATCCACCATAAAACCTTTTCCCTTCCACAGCGATTATCTTTTAACTTATTCATATCATATTTACTGAAACTGATGTACAGACTCTGAGACAATAGCTTTCAAACAAGGTGACATCTGTGCTTACATTGTGGTCCATACTTTAGGATATACAGTTTTCTAAATTTTTTAGCTATCCTATGTTTTACATTATGGTTTACATTATTAGTCTGTCATCCCCTATATCTTTTTGGTGTAATATTACATGTTTTATATCCATCCTTGTGTACTCTCATGAAACTCCTCTCTTGCCCCCATATTTACCTTGGTTCCATCCATTCAACATCCATTTTCCCCTCCCCTTGGGGCCCACAGCTACAGCCAATCTCCATTTCCCAAGGAGCCACGTCCAGAGATACTTGCAACAGTGTTCAGGGCCTGACTTGCTCAACTGCCCTAATGCCCTGGGAGCCACCCTTTCTCTCGAGAGATACAGTTCCCTCTATTTGATGGCATTAGTCCTCCCCAGGATGTGGGTCCACCCCCACTCTCACTACTTGGGTCTCTACCCAATGGTACAACCCACCCTGGCAAAATGAGCATTCAGACATTCCCCAGGAGTCTGTTCTGCATCAGACTATCCCCTCCGAGCATCCTAAACAGGTAACCCTCCTAATTATATTTTGAAACAGTTTTCTCAGCATTTTACTCTCAAGCAACACCTGACAATCTCCTATGTTCATATGTTGCCCCTCCCTCCCCCCAATTTTTTGGGCAATATAACCCATCTGCCCATCCCCAGCCCCCCTCAAACCCATAAAGCCCCACCCAAAGGCGACCCCTTGCCCCCATTTTATCTCTTCTTTGTGCTCATACTTACCGCCAGCTCATCATAGATTCCACCCCTGCAGACATCAGCTCGCATCCTTCCTCCACCCCCCGAATTCCTGTAAGCCTATCTTCCAGTCTCTAGGTCTCTGAGGCAGCTAGCTTATTTCATATCATTGAGGTCATGTAGTATTTGTCCTTCAGTGCCTAGGTTGCTTCACTCAAAATAAGGTTCTCAAGATTCATCCATGTTATCACGTGTGTCTGTAGTGTATTTGTTCTTAAAGCTGAGTAGTATTCCATTGTATGTATATACCACATTTTATTGATCCACTCATCTGTTGATGGGCATTTGGGTTAATTCCAACTTTTGGCGATAGTGAACAATGCTGCTATGAACATTGGTGTGCATATATCGGTTTGTGTCCTTGTTTTCAGTTCTGCTGGGTATATACCCAGCAGTGGTATTGCTGGGTCATATGGCAAATCTATGGTTAGTTTTTTGAGAAACCGCCAAACTGTTCTACAGAATGGTTGGATCCTTCTGCATTCCCACCAGTAGTGGATGAGTGTTCCCATTCCTTCACATCCTCTCCATCATTTGTATTCTTCTGTTTTTTTTCATAGCTGCCAATCTTACGGGAGTAGGATGGTATCTCATTGTAGTTTTGATTTGCATTTCCCTGATAGCTAGAGATTTGGAGCATTTTTTTCATGTGCTTTTTAGCCATTTGTATTTCTTCTTTGGAGAAGTGTCTGTTTAAATCTTTTCCCCATTTTTTAAATGGGTTGTTTATCTTTTTATTTTCAAGATATAGGAATTCATTATATATGCAAGTTATAGTCTCTTATCAGATATATGGTTGCCAAATATTTTCTCCTATTGTGTAGGTTCCCTTTTTACTTTCTTGACAAACTCCTTTGAGGTGCAGAATGCTTTAATTTTGAGGAAGTCCCATTTATCTATTTGTTCTTTTGCTGCTTGTGCTTTTGGTGTGATATTCATGAAGCCATTTCCTATTACAAGATCTTGTAGATGTTTCCCTATACTGCTTTCCAAGGTCTTTATGGTCTTGGCTCTTATATTTAGGTCTTTGATCCATCTTGAGTTGATCTTTGTATAAGGTGTGAGATGGTAATCCTCTTTCATTCTTCTACATATGGCTATCCAGTTCTCCAGGCACCATTTGTTGAATAGGCCATTTTCTCCCAGTTGAGAGGGTTTGGTGGCTTTATCGAATATTATATGGCTATATATATGAGGTTCTATATCAGAACTTTCAATTCGATTCCATTCATCTGTGTGTCTCTCCCTATGCCAATACCATGCTGTTTTCACTACTGTAGCTTTGTAGTATGTTTTGAAGTCAGGTAGTGTGATTCCTCCAATTTCGTTTTTCTTTTTCAATATGTCTTTGGCTATTCGGGGCCTCTTTCTTTTCCAAATAAATTTCATAGTTAGTTTTTCTATTCCTTAAAGAAGGCTGTGTTGATTTTTATTGGGATTGCATTGAATGTGTAGATCAGTTTTGGTAGGATAGACATCTTAATAATATTTAGTCTTCCTATCCATGAACAGGGAATATTCTTCCATTTATTTAGGTCTTCTTTGATTTCCTTGAACAGTCTTGTATAGTTCTCAGTGTTAAGTTTTTTATATCTTTAGTTAAATTTATTCCTAAATACTTGATTTTTTTATTTACTATTGTGAATGGTATTTGTTTCTTGATTTCCTCCTGATCTTGCTCATTATTGGTGTACAGAAATGCTACTGATTTTTGCCCATTGATCTTATAACCTGTGACTTTACTAAACTCATTTATGAGTTCTAGAAGCTTTGTTGTAGATCTCTCAGGGTTTTCTGTGTATAGGATCATGTCATATGCAAATAATGAAATTTTGACTTCTTCCTTTCCAATTTGAATGCCTTTTATATCTGGTTCTTGCCTCAGTGTGCTCGAGCAAGCACTTCTAAGACAATGTTAAATAGAAGGGGAGACAGTGGGCATCCTTGTCTTGTTCCTGACCTTAGAGGGACGGATTTTAGGATTTCTCCATTGTAAACAATGTTGGCTGTAGGTTTTTCATATATACTCTTTATCATGTTCAAAAAATTTCCTTGTATTCCGATCTTTTGGAGTGTTTTTAATCAAGAGAGGGTGCTGTATTATGTCAAATGCTTTTTCTGCATCTATAGATATAATCATGTGATTTTTTTCCTTCAATCTGTTTATATGGTGTATTATATTGATTGATTTTCTTATGTTGAACCATCCTTGCATACCTGGAATGAATGCCACTTGGTTGTGGTGTATAATTCATTTAATGTGTTGTTGAATACGATTAGCAAGTATTTTGTTAAGTATTTTTGCATCTAGGTTCATTAGAGAAATTGGTCTGTAATTTTCCTTTCTTGTGGTGTCTTTGTTTGGCTTTGGTACTAGGGTAATGTTGGCACCATAGAATGAGTTAGGCAATGTTCCTTCTGTTTCGATTTTTTGGAAGAGTTTCAGCAGGATTGGTGTTAGTTCTTTTTGGAATGTTTTGTAAAATTCACCTGTGAAGCCATCTGGCCCTGAGCTCTTCTTAGTTGGGAGGTTTATAATGACTGATAATATCTCTTTACTTGTGATTGGTTTGTTGAGATCATCAATTTCTTCTTTCGTCAATATAGGCTGCTTATGTGTTTCTAGGAATTTGTCCATTTCCTCTGAATTGTCATTTTTGTTGGAATATAGTTTTTCAAAGTATCCTCTTATGATAGTCTTTATTTCTGTGGGGTCAGTGGTGGTGATATCTCCTTTCTCATTTCTTATTTTGTGTATTTGTATCTTCTCTCTTTTTTTCATTGTTAGTCTCGCTAAAGGTTTGTCAATTTTATTGATCTTCTCAGAAAACCAGCTCTTGATCTTGTTTATCTTTTCAAGTGCTTTCTTATTTTCTATTTCATTTAGTTCTGCTCTTATGTTTGTTATTTCCTTCCTTCTTCTTCCTGTTGGATTACTTTGTTTTTTTTTTTTTCTAATTCCTCCAAATGTGCAGTTAGTTCTTCAATTTTTGCTCTTTCTTCTTTTTTGATATATGAATTCATGGCTGTACATTTCCCTCTCAGTACTGCTTTTGCTGCATCCCATAAATTTTGGTATGTTGTGTTATCATTATCATTTGTTTCAAGGTAGTCATTGATTTCTTTTGAGATTTCCTTTTTGACCCACTGTTTTTCTAAGACTGTGCTGTTAATTTCCAAATCTTGGTGTGAAATCTGGGCCTCTGGCCCTTGCAAATTTCCAGCTTCACTCCACTGTGGTCAGAGATATTAATTTGTATGATTTCGATCTTTCTGAATTCATTAAGCCTTTCTTTGTGGCCTAGCATATGGTCTATCTTGGAGAATGAACCATGTGCACCTGAGAAAAATGTGTATCCTGCTGTTTTTGGGTGCAATGATCTGTATATGTCTATTAGATCCAGCTCCTCTAATATACTGTTCAAATATTTTGTTTCTTTAGTGATTCTCTTTTGAGATGTTCTGTCCAGAGTTGATAGTGGTATATTAAAATCCCCCACTATAATTGTAGATGCATCTATTCTTTCACTTAGTTTTTCCAGCATTTGCCTCACATATTTAGAGGTGCCCTTGTTAGGAGCATAAATATTTTTGATTGTTAGTTCTTCTTGACAGATTGTCCCTTTCACTAATATGTAGTATCCTTCTTTGTCTCTCACAATTGTTTTGCATTTAAAGTCTATTTTGTCTGATATTAATATAACTACTCCTGCCTTTTTTTGGTTATTATTTGCTTATAAGATTGTTTTCCAACCATTCACTTTCAGCCACTATGAGTCTCTGGGTCTAAGATGTGTCTCTTGTAGACAGCATATAGATGGGTCATATTTCCTTATCCAATGTCCCAGTCTGAATCTTTTGATAGGTGAGTTTAATCCGTTGACATTCAGTGTTATTGCTTTCAAGGAATTATTTATGTTAGCCATATTTTGATTGGACTTGTGTTTGTCATATTTTGTTTGTTTGTTTTTTCCCTTCTCTTTTTGTCTTTTTTGTTGCTCTTGAACTCTCCTCCAACTCTGTCTGTCCTGTTTTTTCCTTTCTTCCTGCAGAACTCCCTTTAGAATTTCTTGAAGGGGAGGTTTCTTGTTGGCATACTCTTTCAGTTTCTGTTTATCTGTGAATATTTTGAACTCTCCATCATTTTTGAATGCTAGTTTAGCTGGATAGAGTATTCTTGGTTGGAAATTTTTTTCTTTTAGTACCTTGACTATATCATACCACTGCCTTCTTGCCTCCATGGTTTCAGATGAGAAATCAGCACTTAATCTTATGGAGCTTCCCTTGTATGTGATGGTTTTCTTTTCTCTTGCTGCTTTTAGAATTTTCTCTTTGTCTTACGTGTTGGATAATTTGACAAATATATGTCTTGGGGTGGGTCTTTTGGGGTTTATGATGATTGGGGTGCGCTCTGCTTCTTGGATATGTACATCTGTCTCTTTCAGTAGATTTGGGAAGTTTTCAGCCATTATTTCCTGCAACACTCCTTCTGATCCCTTTCCTTTCTCTTCTCTTTCTGGGATGCCTATAATACATATGTTTGCGCGTTTTGCATTGTCATTCAGGTCCCTAAGTCCTAGCTGGATTTTTTCTATCTTTTTATCAATCAATTCTACTATATGTTTGATTTCCGATGTACTGTCTTCCACATCACTAATTCTCTGCTCTGCTTCTTCTAGTCTGCTGATATTTACTGTGAGTGTATTTTTGATTTCTTGAACTGTGGTGTTCATTCCCATCATATCTGTTATCTTTTTGTGTATGTCTGCAATTTCCCCTCCAAGTGTTGTCTTCATGTTGTTAACCTTTTCCTTTACTTCATTAAATTTGTCGGTGATATATGTTCTGAGATCTTTAATAACTTGTGCAAAGTTCTGCTCCCCTTCCTGGTTTTTAGTTTGTTCATTGGATTCAGCCATATTTTCCTGATTACTGGTTTTGTTTGTAGATTTTTGTTGCTGTCTGGTCATCATTTTATCTTGACAGGTTTAATCAGTTCCTTAGCTTCTTTGTCTAGTCTTGGGGATTAATTAGCTGCTGCTTTTGTGTGTTATATCTTCTCTTTGTCACTTTGTTTTTCTTATTCTAATTTCTTATTGCTGGTTGAGTTCACTTTAAAGGAAAGTATTAGGGCCAGGGAAAGGCAATTGTGTAAGCAAGGAAAAAGTGTAAAGTAGTATTGGTGATAAATGTTAACAGAGCAACAATATGAGATCTGGGAGGATGGATATTAGATTCACATAAGTTGTGTAGAGTTATAGCAGTAGGTAGAGTACCTATAATGAGGTAGTCGACTGAATATGGGAGGAATATGGTATGAATTAAAAGGCTAGTGTTTTCATGAGAGAGGGAAAGAGAAAAGAAAGGCAATAGTTTCAAGAGTGGATAAAAGACAGAAAACAAAACAAAGGTATTAATAATGAAGAGTTAGACACTTTGTGGATCAAAGAAAGGGAGGTGGAATATAGGCGAGCCAGTAGATGATGGAGGATATCAAGATGTAGGGGATAGTGTACATATCCAAAATCAATTCACACAGAAATGAGGCAGCAGAGGATTAGGAAACCCAGCAAATGTGAGGTGTTCCCTGCAGCACCTATTGTATAATTAAGATAAAATAAAATAAGAAGAAAATGAGGGAAAAGAGAGAGGAAAAAAAAAAAGAGAGAGAAGAAAGGAAGAAAGAAAAAGGAGGTGGGTAAAGGGAGGAGAACAAGTAGGGAAAAGAAAAAAAAAGATATAGAACAACCACAACAGCAACAGCAACAACAAAAAAACCCTAAATAACTGAAAAAAAAAAGACTTTGGGGGATACGCTGGGAGAAAAGACTAGGAGATAATGCAATGTTAGCAATCAGGACATTAAAAAATAAAAAAAATAAAATAAAAATAAAAACAAAACAAAACAAAAAAGAAAAAACGCAAACGTTGAGGGCTAGGACATTCAAGGACCTCAGATGGACCTCAGGGTGTGATGGATTCAGGGATGGAAATTCTGTGATAATGAAGACTCAAGAGGTGTGAGTCTCTGGGGTGTGGGTCACCATGGTTTAGGGGACTCAGACCTGGCAACCTCAAATCTGGTTAACAGGGAGCCTGGGAGCACCGCAGTGCAACACAGCCTTCAGGGATCCCCTCAGTTGGGTGCCAGCCCTATGGGAGAGGTCACATCCGCAAACTCTAACCTGTGTGTCTGAACCCCGCAATTCACTCACTCACTCGGGTCTATTCTGTGGCTGTATCACCAATTTGACTTCAGGACACCTCCCACCCTGCAAGCCCCCGGAACGGCCACCTGGGGGTGCCTCTACATGGCAGCCAATTTAATGACACAGATCAGTAGCCAGGCCCAGGGGTGGGGCTCCAGCCGAAATGCAGATAACAGAGTCCAAAACCGAAATTCCCACGCTTCGCAAAATATTCCCCTAATCGGCTTCCAGATGTCTCCCACCCTGCAGGCCCTGAAACAGTCTCCTGGTGATGTCTCTTTATTGTGAACAATTTAAGGCTGCTGCAGATTGGCAGCCAGTCTTGGGGGGGGGGCGGGGCTCTAAGCGGAAGCGCTTTTGTGTCCGCAATCAACAATTCTCTGCTTCACAATAAAACTCTCATTTGTCTCCCCAAATCGGTCTGTGCAGGCCTCCTGTCCTGTTATCCTGTTAGCCCCCTAATAGCCTGCTCAGGGCTTATGAATTCCCCAGTTCCGCAGAGCCTCCAGAAATCGCCACCGCAGCGCTGGTGCCTTGGCTCCGCCCACCCCAGGAGGGAGCTTCCCGCGTGCAGCTCCCACCTCTGTGTAATAGAGCCTCAATTTTATCTTATACATGAATTTTCTCTGTTACCTTCCCACCAAATCAATGTCCAGACACCTCCTGCCCTGCAAAATCCCAAAACAGCCTGGTCCTGAAGAATTTCCAATGCTGCCCAGCCGCTTCTTTGCAGGAGAGAATCTCAGGTGCGCTCACTCAGCCACCATCTTGCCCCGCCCCTGCATTTATTCTTTATACTGTATCAAAAAGATATAATTTAAAGTATTAACTTTAATATTCTGCACCGATGAAATAGAAATAATTCTGAAGTTAAGATATATAGAATAATTTTGAACATTTTTCAGATCCCAGAATAGGTTAATTCTAGCCATTCCCAAGTCTTTATTGCTTCATACATTCAGATCTGGAATGAAGAAATGTGTTTGGCATGGGATTGTGAAAGCATGAATTCTCTGTACTGTATTTTTGCACATGCAGAATAAGGTATAGTACTCATTCTTTGTTCTAGCTGGGGGATCTTTCTAAATCTAGATAGTTAATAATTACATTTTACATTTTAATGATATTTTAAGTTAACAGTAACACAATTTACAGATCATTTATTTTATGTAAACCATTTTAATGACATTTTAAGTTAATAATAATAACACACAGTTCATAGATTATTGTGTTTATATAAATCATTCTATCCGTAAGATAGCCCTGAGCTTAGGTATTAATTTCCAAATGAGTAAATTTGGGTTAAGAGTGGATAATCACTTACCCATGGTCACAATAGCCATAAATTGGTTAAGTCAGAACTACAACAAATTCTCTCTGGAATGTGTTTCTCATTTCATAGTGCATAATTACAATAACCTGGAGACATGGGCAGAGAAGTTAATAGTATTCCTAATCCCTGTGTGAAGAAAGTGAGGACTTGTCCTAAATGGCGAAGTTAGTCAATAGTAGAACTGACATATCACCAGGACTTTGGACTCACTCAATAGTTCTTCTTCTTTTCAAACTCTCATCAGCTTCATTTTTTCCTTTTCTTATCATCTCAAATAAGCACCCTGCAAAGTCTTCCCTTTAATTTTCACTCTTGGATGCTTATGAGTAAAATGACTTTTAAGTCTCTAATTAGATAGGACAATCTCTACAGGTCCTCTTAGTCATTTTATTTCTTTAAACCCTGAAAATTTAGGGGAAGTCCATTAGACAAAATTTTTTATCTAATTTGTTAAAACAGGGATTTTCACTGAAATAGAAGAATTAACTTCCTCAAAGTTTTATTTCACTTCCTTGTGAATTCTCTAAAATGTCGGTGGTTTCCTTAAGGAAATTTGTTTACAGACAGTAATTTTTTTTCTTTATATAATCATGAACATTTAAGAGGGTACATTGGTGTCTTTTCTAGAGAGTTATTCAATGTAAAAAGTAAACCTCATTTCATTTATAGTACACAAACACATGGTCTACCATAGTATTTCATTAAATGGTCTCTTATGAATGAAATAGAAAACCTCGACCTAATTTTCATAATCAAGTTTCACTTTCTTGCTTTTTGGAAATGCACAAAAATTAACCATCTCTGGTATTTCATTGAGGAAAAAAGATAAAAGAGGGAGAATGGAGGGAGAGAAGGAGAAGAAGGGCAAGTAGAGGATAGAGAGAAGTAGAAGGAACAATAAATAAATACGTGTTTTTATATTTAAATAAACATGTTTTATATACACACATATATATTTACACATGGACGCATATATAAACATATCTAATATTTTAAATGAACTAATATAAATATATATTTTGTCATATAGATATAAATGTACACTTATATATGTGTTTACACACATGTGTATCCTGAAGAGCAAGGTCATCTGAAAGGCTTCTCTGATTGTGGTAGGCAGATTCTAAGCTGGCTCCTAAGATTTATGACTCCTGTATAATTTCTTCTTAAATGCAGGTAGGACCTGAGGTTACGATGGACTATCACTCCTGTGGTTAAGTTACATATATGGCAAAGGCAAAGAGATTTTTGTGCATGCAATTAAAGTCACACATTTAAAATTTTTTTGAGGTAATCAAAAGGAAGATTATTCTGGGTGGGTCTGATATGTCAAATAAAAGTTATTAACAGAGGAATGAAACCTGCCTGAAAAGAGAGATTCTCCTGATGCATTGAAGAAGTAAGCTGCTGTGTTTTGAGAAGGGTTGTGAGAGGGTCATATGCCAAGGAGCTGTGGGGGCCTCAAGTTGATGAAAGCAGCACCTGGCTGATGGCTAGGATGAAAGTGAAACCTCAGTCCTGCACCTGCAGGAAGTTAATTCTGACAACAACCATGTGAGCTTGAAAGAGGACACACAACTCCAGAAGGGAACAAAGCCCAGCTGACATTTAGGCTATAGCCTTGAGTGACCCTGAGCAGAAGACACAGTTAAGCTGTGCTTGGACTCTTGGCCCACAGGAGCTGTGAGATATTAAGAGTGTGTTACTTTAAGCCACTAAGTTTTTGGTGATTTGTTATACAACCAATAAGAATGGATACAATGATCTAATTAAAATTTTTATAAACTATGTATTTTTTAGAACTGCACAGACACTTTCTAGAATCTAAGATAAGTTAGATATTTCTTGGGGCTATTCCAATTTGAAACTCTGTACTACAGAGATACTCAAATGAGTGCAGAGTTCATATTGTAATACAGAATGTGATATGGTCCTAGAGTAAGACAAAATGTGCCATGCTTTTTCCATCACACACCGCCTGCCTAGTTACAGAATCTTTTAAAACATTCTTCAGCCTCAATGAAATGAGCAGACACATCCTATAACTATATTAACCTTGTGGACCAGAAATTGAAATCCTGCCCTAGGATTACCGATTGAGAATGACTGAGGACTTTTTACATTCCACCTCTGTAAAATAAAATTTTAAGGAATATAGTTCTTATGTGCCAAGCAACTAAGAAATCTCTTATACCAACATTTATCAAATGTCTCCTATGTATGGGCACTGTCCTAGTTACTGGGCAGTAAAGAGTCTCTATTCTTAGAAACTCATACAGTTAACAGGAGATATAGGTAATTAAACAAATGACTAACAATTCAGAATAAATGAATGTGTTCAAGATATGGACCCGTGATAGCCTCTTTTTTTCATTAGATACTAAATTAATTGTGTTAGACAATAAAGTAGCTTTATATGGACAAAAGGAGCTATCTTATTTAATGTTTACAGTAAAATTGTTCTAAAATCCTTAGCATTTTTATGTAGGAAAATTCAAATTCTGAAAGTATATTTACAATTAAAATATTTATCAAGCAACTAAACATGAAAAAATTTGTGAATATTTTGTAATTCACAGTTGATTAGCTGTTTCTTTTCACAATTTCAGTGAAGCTTACAAACAGTGTTGGCAAAAGATGAAATGATTACTGGACTTGGAATTATGAAGACAATTTCCTTTGTGGAACTCAATTAGTGATTTTTTTCTATCTCTTAGAATCATTTTCATATTGTTTGGAGACATTCTAGACCAGCTATTGTTTGTGATTTCTGGCATTCTGTCAACATGTTTAATAAAGTTCTTTTAATAGATTAAATCAGACTGAATATTTCTAGCAATATTTTTCCAAAGTCTCACTGGATTTGAGACATATATGATTTATCATGGAGAGTACAGAAAGTGATTTAGGATATTTATTTTATTTTATTTTTTAAAATATTTATTTACTTATTTATTTCTCTCCCCTTCCCCCCTGCCCAGGTTGTCTGTTCTCTGTGTCTATTTGCTGCGTCGTCTTCTTTGTCCACTTCTGTTGTTGTCAGCAGCATGGGAATCTGTGTTTCTTTTTGTTGCATCATCTTGTTGTGTCAGCTCTCTCTGTGTGTGACGCCATTCCTGGGCAGGCTGCACTTTCTTTTCCCACTGGGCGGTTCTCCTTATGGGTGCACTCCTTGTGCATGGGGCTCCCCTATGCGGGGGACACCCCTACATGGCAGGGCACTCCTTGCGCACATCAGCACTGCTCATGGGCCAGCTTCACACGGGTCAAGGAGGCCCGGGGTTTGAACCGCGGACCTCCCATGTGGTAGACGGACACCCTAACCACTGGGCCAAGTCCGCTTCCCTAGGCTATTTTAAAATGCTTTTATCTGGATACTTCAATAATTATTATGGAGCTTCATTTATTAAAAATACTTAGTAATTACTAAATTGATATGTACATGGGACTGAGCTAGGTAATATACATGAGAATGCCTGTTTTTTTCCCCCCTCTTTATTCGCAAATATTTCTTTAAGGAATCTTATTCATACATGCAATGGATCTAAAAGCTCTCTTCTGCTGACCATATTGAAAGTGTTGTTATTAATCCTCCAGGAAGATCCTGGTGCCATATAAAGCAAGTGATACCATTCTTTCAAATTTTCCTACTAAATAAATAGATTGTATATTTAAAATATATACAAATATATGTTATATGTGATTTTCTACTAATTTATTTTGGATAACTGATGCAATGGCATTGGAACTTCTTTTCTGTCTGGTATTGCTCTAATGCATAATTTTAAGCATCTCAGTGGAATTCTAAATTATTAGAAAGACATTCCAAGATGTTAATTCCTAGAGTCTAATGTCTCTTCGATCCTTCTGATTAGCTACTGTCTCATGATGATAAAGAAAAGTGTGAAAGAAGTTACCAAAAAATGAAGAAAAACGTAGAGAACAAAAATAAACACACCAAGAAAAAACATGAGAGAAGAATAGAAAACAATAGGCTAAAGGAGGGAAAGAACAAACTAGAGTAATACAGGAAAAGGACAGAACAAAGAAATTGAAGCATGACATTTGCACAGAAGGTCCTAGTATCCTAAGGATGCCTTAATTCTGCATTCTGGCTTCTGCTCAACCAGGTAACGTAAATAAAAATAATTTCTTATCTATAGTCTGTTTCAGACCCCCTTATCTTAGTACTTGCAGAATCCCTTTAAAGTTAGATTTTGAAAACTGGGGAGGGATAAAGAAAGGAGTTGTTCAGAGCAATTTAGATATTCACAAGCTTACAAGGTAAATTCATAAGGCTTTTATAAGGATAGATGTCCTAATCACCCCCTCTGCTGCCTCTTGACAGGGTTTGAAGGTGATCTCATTGTTCCTTTATTCCTTACTATTAAACCCTAAGAACTTGGAGGAACTTACTTATGACCACAAAGATATATGTAAAGAATGGAGGTTCTTAACTATTGTTCATTAGAAATCTATGAAAAGCTGTTAAAAATTCAAATACCCATGCCCTATCCAAGACCAGATAAAATTCATACTTTCTGAGGATGGATGGAACCGGAACATCAGTATTTTTAAAACCTCCCAGATGATTCTGCCATTCACCTAGGATTGATCATTGATAGCCAAAAGCAACACCAGTCTCCAATCCTGCATTTCCTCAGTGACATCCAGTTCTAAATTTCACTGCTCTTTTTTTCCCAGAGATATCATTGTAGAGGGGTTCCCTGATCAGAACTCCTCTGTGTGGGCTTTTATGAATATATCAAATATTTGGGGAGGATTTGCTTGCATTATGCTCTTCAGGCAAGATGCTGGTGATTGATAATTGAAATGGTGAGGGATGTTTTGGCCAAAATGATAGGCATCAATGATGATTGAGCAAACTGAAAAATGAATACACAGCAATGGGTCATTTATTTTCTTTATTTGGTGTAAAAATACATTAAAAGTTTTTCTTCTTCACTAACAAAACTACTGATGTTTAGTGGTCCAGGCTACTCTTATAAAAGAAGTGTATCAGCTATGAGACCAACTTACTTGATAATATTTTCTAATTGAATCCTTCTTATCAGCATCCAAACTCCATCTCTAAACAAGACTTTCTTGCCCCATTATTATTTTCACTTTCATTTCTCTGATCTCTGCTATAGAAAAACCTCCCTAAAAATTATGTATATATTTAGCAAATATATAAATTCATAAAAATATAAATTTAGCAAATTCATATTCCTCTGCCTATTTTCTCCTGAACCAGCTCATCCTCTCATAACTCCACTGAAATTTCTCTTTTAGAGGTCATTAATGGTTTATATGGTATTCAATCCAATGATCCTCTTGAACTAGCAGTGTACAGAGACAGAGTTGATTACCATCTCTTCCTTGAAACATGTTATTTACTTAGCTTCCAATACTCAATCCAGGCTCATATTTTCCCTCCTTCCTGAAAAATCAGGCTTTCAGCCTTCTTTGTTTCTTTTCTTCTTTCCAAACTCTTCATGCTGATTTAATGTAGAACTCAACCCTAGGACCTATTCTCTTTGCCTGACTTTAAAAACCATTATCATTCTTGTGACAATCAACTTTATGTCTTTGGCCTGTAGTCTCCCCATTCTACATTAACAACTAGCTATAATAGTTGTCATAAGCATAAAATGTCCCAATTCATACTTCTGTTCTTCCCCCCACTCCTAGCCCAGATAAAAAATCTTGGGGTCCTTCTTGACTCCTCTCTTTCCCTTATATCCCACATTCAATCTGTCAGCAAATCATTTTTATCTCTATATTCAAAGTACATCTACATATGATCCCTTTTAACCACCTCCATTGTTAAAATTGTGGGCTAAGAGATCATCTTCTCATGCTTCAATAGCCTTCTAAGTGTCACATTTCTGCCCTGGCTTCCTGCCTATTCTTCTGCCAGCAAGCAAGATATTTCTTGAAAACATCAGTTGCACACAACATCTGTTTTTACTATCTCAGAATAAAAGGCAGCATCTTCCAAATGACTTGTGAAAACCTACGTTATTCTCTTATTCCGTAACTCTCTGACCTCATCTCTTCTTATTACACCCGTGCTCACTCTATGAATTCCTGTAGGACCTTACTTTTCCTCGTCCAATCAGTTATACTTCTACAGCAAGACCTTGCATTTGCTATTCCATCTGCCTGTCATCCACATGGTTTTAATTCTTGTTCAGCTAATGTTTCTAGTGAGTCCTTCTCTGTACACCCTGTTTAAGCTGCAATTCTCCTTCCCTCTACAGTACTCCCTCTCCCCTTCCATATTTCATTTTTCTCTGTAGCAATTATCACCAGCTCACACACGTTTATTTTTTTAAATTCACTTATACAGTGAATAATAATCTTTGTTACGTGAACACATGGCTTTGAGAGTGCCATCTCTAGAGCAGGAGTTTCCAGCTCTCAATCAGAAATTTCACATTGACTTTTCATATTAAAATTCATAACGAAATGAAACATAAGGAAAATCCAGTGAAAAAGTTGGTGTGTGTGTATGCATGTTAACATTAGTCTACCTGCTGGCATTCCATAGTCCCCACGTTGCCTTCATGCTGTGTTTGCAGTAACACAAAAGTGTTAGAGGTTACACAGAAATGTACCAGCTGAAGCTTAAAAAAGAGTGCAATGTCTTTTGAAAATCATCATTCTCATTTCCTGCTGTTCTTAATTTCAGAACCCAAAGCTATTATTAAACTTTAAAAGAGTGTTCTTTTATCTAGGGATCATATTGCAACATATTTATTTATTTTGTGTATGTGTGTGAAAAACATCTAAAACCTTTTCATCAATTCATCCTCTGGGGATGTTGTTTCTGAGAATTTTCTACCTTGATTTCTGATGTCAGGTGAGCCCAGCTGAACTTGCTATCTATATGAGAACTAATTGAAATTATTTTTCAAGTGGCTTTTTCATCAAACTCCCAAAGGTGACTAGAAGTTCCTGGTACTGTATACTAAGGGTCTTGGCGATTCAGACACAGATGATCTAGTTATAATATGGCTTCTGGGGACAGCAGGAATACCTAGGAGCAAGTTGGTCAATGTTGCTTTGCCAGATGGAAGAAGTAACATTCTGTTACTGCTGTTGTCAGCGTGTTCCCTGACTATATAATGCAGGTGAGGCTCTATATAGGTCACGGGGATGGGTTTCATCTTGCTGCATAGGGGAGACATTTGTACCTGACTGTGTAAACTTATGCCTCCTATTATTGTGGTTCATAGGAGTTAGTAAAAGATGGCAAGGTTGAAAGATGACTTTCATTATAATGCTTCCTTCTGTTGCTCAAATGTTTGAGAGACTGACTTTCTTCAGGAAATTTTCATACTTAGTTTAAGTCTAAAAATCAGTTTCTGGGTGATGAATCTAAGGAAAATAAACTTAGCAGTCTTTGTGATCACTTTATGCTCATAAATCACCAAAATTATTGTGTGAAGAGTCGAAAACTTCCCAAATTTCTCTATAATTGGGAAAAATAGAGATGGTAACACTATATTGTTAGGCAGTATGTATCTATATAAAAGGACAATCAGCACAAAAATTAATGGCCTGCCGAACTTTTCATTTTTAGCTTTATGACATGTGAGAGCAGAGTTTTGTAGAGAAGATTTTTTTCCAGTCCTTCTCAATTCTGTATTCATGTTGCCTCTTGCCTGCCATCTTCTTGATATCTAAAGATATCTTTGAGGTGCAATGTTCCATAACTGGAAATGGGAGGGGGGTACCATTAAAAATCATGATAATTTAACATACAATTCCACAGTGCTCAGAATTTATAAATGGTAATACAGGATTTGTTTGTCATTCTTGGAACCTCGCAATAAGAAACATGTATTGGCTATGATCACACACAGGTGCAATTGTAAACTAGCAGGCTGTTTTGTGCTCTGAATATTTACTAACTAGAGGGAGCAAATTTTGGAAGCTCAATCTTAGACAAGGAGATCAGACAAAGTAAGAATGCACTTAATAGGGACAATTGCTCTTAACATGTGAAGTCAGTTCTGAGAAAATACAAGATGTGAACAAGCATTTACCAAGTATATTCTATTCCTTCTACATTATTTTGTTTATTACATCAGAACTATTAAATATATATTAATAATCCCATTTTACAGATAGAAAACTGGGTTTAATCATATGACTTATCAAAGATCATAAAGTGGGAAGAATATAAGATGCAGATTTAAAAGCAGGTCTATTAGTACAGTATCATGAGTGTAATACAGTGCTGCTATAGGTGTGTGACTGTGGTTGAAAGGGGAAGTTTAGGGTGATTTATGTCACTAGGAGGAAAGCTAGAGAATGAAACATGGGTCTGCATAAAATAATGAACCTGTTATGAATGATGAATAATTATTGCAAATGCAATAATGTTCTTCCATGAACTAGAACAAATGTTCAATACTATTACCAGGTGTTAATAACGTGGTGGTATATAGGCAAAAAAAATCCTAATGGAAACTGTGGACTATAGTGAATATAATTTAATATTCTTCCAACAATTGTAACAAAGGTACCACACAAATGCTAAGCACCAAAAATAGGTCTAAGGGGTATCGGGCTTTTATTTCGGAGCAATGAAAATATTGTAAAATTGATTCTGGTAATGAAAGCACAAATCTGTGATTATACTGACAGTCATTGATTGTATACTTTGGATGGATTGTAGAGTGTGTGAATAAATATGCTTAAAAAAAAAGCAATCTCTATTGAAATCCTGAGAACTATAAGATCTGTTGTACTCCCACAGAAATATGCTCATATTTTTCCCTACCCATGGCATTGTTATCTGTTTAGATTTTTGTCTTGACCATTACATTGTGAAAGCCCTTGGGAAATTCTTCATGGGAAATTCTTCTGAGTCACACTTTTTTCTACATCTTCTGGCCTAGCATAAGCCACAAAAGTTTTCTGAAAGAATGAAAAATAAGAAAAACCAATAAAAATAATTACTGAAATGTAAGTCAAGCAGTGGTTGCAAGATCATATTGTCAAGTTTTTATGGCCAGGAAAGGATATTATATCCATTAAAGAGAACAGTCACTTTACTGTCAGGTTCAACTTCAACTTTAAAACACTGTCAAGAAAAGCAAACAGATTCCAACTCGTGCTACCAAAATGAATGGTAGGGACTGTCTGGAGAGGATTCTGAGACCACACTCAGGATTTGTGGAAATAAACACTGTGGTTATCATACATGCCCATATCATCTGCTATGTGTATGTTATGTATGTGGATCATACTAGGCAGAAAAAAAAAAGGAAAATTTTTGTTGTCTTTCACAGTCAAGCAAATAAAATGTGAAAAAGACTTGCGAAAAAGCAGGTCTATTGATTTCAAATTTCTCTCTGCTAACTTCAGCCTCTTCTGTCTCAGGAAATGTGACATCTTTAACCATTATTATTTATACCCAATTTCCCTAATCTTACCAGACTTTAAATACAAAGGGGATGATATTAATAAGAATATCCAAGATAGAAAATACAAGAAGAGTGCTTCAAATGGGATTGAATAAGCAATATATTCATAATGCAGCAAGTGCCTTATGACACAAGACTCTCTGATAAACCTGGAAAAATGTTTTCAAGTTGGAGAACAATGTCAGATCCTTCTGTTCCCTACCTCCTGAATTGAAGGCAGGTGGGCCATAGTACGCAGCATTGCCCATTCTGTCACGGGCAGAGATGCTGGAATGAGGGGGAATAACAGTGGCCAAGGATGGAAAGAAGACCTGAGACTTCCCCAGGAATGGATTCAAGGAGGGAGGGGAGACCTTGCTATGCCTGAGTGTGGCTGGCCTGTTATTTTTTTTTTAAACCATTGGATGCAAGTTGTGCTAGTCACAAAAACAGTTTAGACACAACTCTTCGATTGGGAAAATCAGCATAAGAGAAAGTGAAAAGACCTCCCTCTTAAACCTTCTGAGAGGTGAGTAGAACAAAAATCCTCTTGCTATGAAAACTTAAAGAAAAAGAAATAAGAAGTCCCTCCTACCAATCATAATCACCCATTTCCTGTTTTATGATTTATTCTTTATTGATGGATTAGTTCATCATACCTATCTGTCAATGCCTAGCTTTTGTTCTCTTCTAAGAGATTCATTCAGATAGATTTTTCTTGGGCCATCCAAGTAGTGTGTCAGACATGCCAAGGCATGTTCCATCATTTTTCACTCAAGAGACTCTTAAACCATAGTACAAAAAGGTGTGTGTTTGGACAATTCTTCCTGTTTGACATAAATGCCTTTATATCATAGAATCTCATTTAGTCTCAATTGAGACTCTTGGATTTATATGGATTATAGTAACCGCTAAATTGACATAGTGTAACTCTTAATGCGTATTTAGTGTCATATTTCTCTAATCCCAACTCAAATATAATGCCTTCATTCTCTCTTGATGAATTTGTGGTAGCAAAACCAAAGGAAAATGTAATTTCCCAAGAGGTTACAATGCTTTATTTCACTCTTGATAAGTCACCTGGCTACACTTGGTTCTGAGTTACTCTGTTGTTTACATTCTAGGAAACATTACAGCAATTCTTAGGGTCAACATAATGAGAGATGGTTTTCCTTTCCAGTGTTGAAAGATGTAGCAAGTCAAGGCTATAGGCCATATCAAGTCAAATTCAAATTATATCCAAATGTGCTTGTACATAATAGTTCCTAATGTCAGTATATTTTCCTGTTATTTCTTTTTGTCTTCATTAATAGGACATTTATTAGTTTGAAAAAGATGGGTTGATACTTTTAAGTAAACAAGGATTTATTTTAAACAATGCAAAT